>NC_092647.1:19624879-19924879 GCF_039555335.1 Amphiura filiformis | reverse complement strand
AAAATAGATGCAAAATGTTCTTAAATAATGCACAATGTTCGGTTGAGTCCGTACATGAAACCTGTTTAATTTAATAGTTTATATGTGTATCGTAACTAGCTAACTCGTTTCAGTGCCAAAGACTGCCAACTCTGAGAAAAAAAGTCATCAAAGTTAGGGAAAATTGGGTGAAATGGAAGAAAAGATGTAGGCCATCAATAACCGATGATCGCGGCACCAGAGAAAATCCTATAGAGTGCTTGCACGGAAGGTCATTAGTTCAAATCATCCTTCAGACACGCTCCAGAAGACATGCAAATACATGGAGTACAATACCAATCACCTATTTAACGCTGGGTATTGATCAAAGTAAATCCTCATGAATAACAATGTCAATTAAATGTCGGTAAAGGGAGTGGACAAAGTGAATGCGTTCGTTGTGGTTCCTTCTCATCTCTTTCTTCCATGCTAGAAGTGTGCTATGGTAGTTGCTGATTTTCAATCACCGGAAGGATGTTTGACCTTTGACCCTAACCCTACCCTAACTCTAGCGCTTCTGTAGGCCTATGTACATAGGTGCATGCACACATGTTCGTCATGCATTATATGCATCCCACTATGTTCATTCAAAAGAAGATTTCACTGTAAATGAGGAACCTATTTTTTAAACCATGTCCAATTTCATAAAATGGTAAAACTGGCACCAATGTTTGTTACCTACCAATGATCGCTTACAACATAATGTCTTATTATTGTGAGGTGGTAGGCTAAAAATTATTGTTGTGTTTTTGTTCTTTTTCTAGACGACAAATCTAAGGTCGCCATTGCTAATGAGGCTCAATCTTCAGGAGATAAAGAATATGCTGAATGCGGACCTGCTACTACTGGACCACTACCAAACATACCACCAGTACATCCACCTTCTCCTCATCCTGAAGGACACCCTCCTGCATCTCAAGATACAGCAATTGCATATATAAACCAGGCCATTATTAATCACAAGAATCAAAGACTGGGCAAACATTAAAGATGGAGGGCCTCTAAGGGCCACATAGTGTATAGTGTGTATAGTATAATCAAATCTTAGATTTGCAAAAAAACAACAACTAGAAACCAAGATCAATGTTATTACAGCAAGTTGAGAAGGTCCCGTTATTATTTATAAAATAAAACTGTATCATAGCAGTTTCCAATCCCATATGTAAAGGTCAAATAAATCTAGGCCAATATTTATTGTTCATTTATTTACCCAGTTGTCTTCTTGTGACAAATTTGTATTAAATATAACATAGGACTATGTGTGACAATAAATTTAAACCAAAAATAATAATTACTCAAGAAAAAAATTATATAATTAAATGTTATCTTGTCATCTATTATTAATATAGTTTGAAAGGTGTAATGTACGAAATATAAATAATTATATAGAATAACAAGGAAGTTTACTTAAGATATCAAATAAGCATGCATGAACTAGGCCATTGCGCCCTAGTCCCTTCCTGGATGTACAACACTCACTGCACTGTTTTAAAGATTCAGTGTGAGCCCTCTACAGTTTGGTCTGAGCATGAATTTTGCCTTTTATTTGCGCTATTATTTCCTGGTAGAAAGTGTATGGCAGGTCGCTGAGTAATGGTCAAAACATGACTTTGGCTTCTTGGCTGCCTACTATTTCCTGATTTCATATTAATTAAGTATGCCTCAACAGTCAACATTAATGGGTATATTTTCACGGGAAAATTTTCTGGACACGTGACCAATGCGTATCAATGTGAGTGTGACCTCGAGTCTGATCTCTGACCCCCGGCGGTGACCTCGCTATTCAAGTCTTAGTAATTTTGAATTGGAATAGTATTCTTGGCTGCAATTTCGATAGAAATTCATGTATTGCAAAATGATTGAATATCATGCAATCTTAATTTCTTCACAATATCATCAAAACGTAATTTCAAAAATATCTACCTACGGAAAAAAATATTTATCTACGGAAACTCTGATCATAATATTATTTACTTGCTTTACAAGTTACTTAATTTGCATCAAAGGAGGAATTCTTCCTAATCAAATACATTGTTAGACCACCCGCTGTGCTCGGGGTCACATTCCATTAATGCTAAAATGTCTGCGTCCATGGGTGTCATGTGTCCAGAAAATTTTCCTGTGAAAATTTACCTATTAATTCCAACTGCTCAATGAAGGGAAATATAGGTGTACTAATGATTAGAAAGTCAGTGTAAGCCCTCTACAGGATGGTTAAAGCACAAAGTTGGCCTTTTGGCAGCTTACTTACTTTGATCTTTTGGCTGCGTATTATTCCCTGATCCCTTCAAGCCATAATGTACAATTTCCATCAAATTTTAATTTTGGTTATTATTTATCCAAAATGCTCTGTTCTGCCCATTTTAAGCAGAAATAACAAATAAAGTGAGACAAACCCCATTGGACTTTTTAGCTGTTTAATGTGTTATTCTATATGGGGACAGCAAACATGTACCCAAAGACACAAACAAAATCAATCTAATCTAATCTATGTAAATTACACCATGTGACTTATACACTGATGATATAATCCCTATCTACATAAGATAGCACTGCCATCTACTGAAGCATTGCTATCTACTTTAAAAAGCATTGCTATCTGCTGAAGATACCATTGGTGTCTACTAAAGAAATCATTGCTATCAGCTGAAGAAAGCATTGCTATCTACTTAAAAAACAATTGGTATCTACTGAAGATAGCATTGCTGTCTACTGAAGATCGGATTGCTATCTACTGAAGATAGCATTGCTAGCTACTGAAGATAGCATTGCTATCTAAAGAAGATATCATTGCTATCTACTGAAGATATCATTGCTATCTACTGAAGATATCATTGCTAGCTACCGAAGATATCATTGCTAGCTACTGAAGATATCATTGCTAGCTACTGAAGATAGCAGTGCTAGCTACTGAAGATATCATTGCTATCTACTAAAGATATCATTGCTAGCTACTGAAGATATCATTGCAAGCTACTGAAGATATCATTGATAGCTACTGAAGAGAGCATTGCTACCTACTGAAGATAGCATTGCTAGCTACTGAAGATATCATTGATAGCTACTGAAGATAGCATTGCTACCTACTGAAGATAGCATTGCTAGCTACTGAAGATATTGCTAGCTATACTGAAGATATCATTGCTCGCTACTGAAGATAGCATTGCTATCAACTGAAGATATCATTGCTAGCTACTGAAGATATCATTGCTATCTACTGAAGATATCATTGCTAGCTACTGAAGATATCATTGCTATACTGAAGATAGTATTGCTAGCTACTGAAGATAGCATTGCTACCTACTGAAGATAGCATTGCTAGCTACTGAAGATATCATTGATAGCTACTGAAGATAGCATTGCTACCTACTGAAGATAGCATTGCTAGCTACTGAAGATATTGCTAGCTATACTGAAGATATCATTGCTCGCTACTGAAGATAGCATTGCTATCAACTGAAGATATCATTGCTAGCTACTGAAGATATCATTGCTATCTACTGAAGATATCATTGATATCTACTGAAGATATCATTGCTATCTACTGAAGATATCATTGCTAGCTACTGAAGATATCATTGCTATCTACTGAAGATATCATTGCTAGCTACTGAAGATATTGCTATACTGAAGATAGTATTGCTAGCTACTGAAGATAGCATTGCTACCTACTGAAGATAGCATTGCTAGCTACTGAAGATATCATTGATAGCTACTGAAGATAGCATTGCTACCTACTGAAGATAGCATTGCTAGCTACTGAAGATATTGCTAGCTATACTGAAGATATCATTGCTAGCTACTGAAGATATCATTGCTATCAACTGAAGATATCATTGCTTGCTACTGAAGATAGCATTGCTATCAACTGAAGATATCATTGCTAGCTACTGAAGATATCATTGATAGCTACTGAAGATAGCATTGCTACCTACTAAAGATAGCATTGCTAGCTACTGAAGATATTGCTAGCTATACTGAAGATATCATTGCTCGCTACTGAAGATAGCATTGCTATCAACTGAAGATATCATTGCTAGCTACTGAAGATATCATTGCTATCTACTGAAGATATCATTGCTAGCTACTGAAGATATCATTACTATACTGAAGATAGTATTGCTAGCTACTGAAGATAGCATTGTTATCTACTGAAGATATCATTGCTATCTACTGAAGATATCATTGCTATCTACTGAAGATAGCATTTTCAGCACTGCTGCTTTCTTCAATTTTCATATGAAAAAAAATGATTCTTTCTACATCTGCTAAGCTGAATCATTGTGCACTTTTTGATATAAGCAGGAGAGTTTCCACACATGAGATATAAAGTCAAAAGTTTATTTTAAGACATGGAGGCATTTTGGATTTACCAAATGCTCCAATCTTGTTTGAAGATTATACCAAATTACTCACTTGATCACAAGGATTTAAAAAAATGTCAAATAGGGAGTCAAATCCAAAATGCCTCCAGATCTTTAATATATTTTGGAACTTGTACTTCATACATGAACAATCTCTTGATTTTATCACAAAGTGCAAAATGGCTCACAATTTGGGAGTTTAGCAGCTGTACTATTCAAGCTTTTTCTACAAATCACTGAAAGTGCATTGAAGCAAAAAAATGGTTAACAGACCTTTTTGGAATCAAGTTTAATGTGCCATAACCAGCACAAATGTGACTCATCATATCAAAAGGAATAATAAAGTTGGCATAACTATTGAGATACAGGCAAAATAACCTTGCAAAATATAATGAAAATAAGAATAAAAGTTTCATTTTTTGTGATATCTTCAAGAGTATCTCTTCAAATATCACAAATCAGGAATCATTTTAAAACTTGGAATTTACTCTAAGAATATGTTCAAATATCAGTTTTGTCAAAAGGACTCTTATCATACCTTTTGATATGATGGGTCACATTTAGTATAAAAATACAACTTCCTGTTCCGTTTAATACAATTTTAATGTTACCTTAAAGTTCAAAAATACTTGCATAGAAATCAATTAATGAAATGGAGCAGCACTGAACCTGATCAATTGACCCCAAAAGTTAAGTAAATTTGTTGTTGTGCAGAAAACCAATGTTTGTTGAATGCAGGAGCGTACAGGTAAGTTTGTGTTGCAGACTCGAGTAACAGAATTTTAAGAAGTTTCACAAAAGTGAAAGAAGGTAGATATATCTATTTTCCTCTGTCATCAATAGTTTTTAAGAGTTCTATGATGTGAGTACTTTCACAGGTGAGTATGTAGAGGTTAATGACTGGATATGATTTCATTGTATAGGGTTTCAAAAGCTGGTTGCAATGAAAGCGGTGATATCTTAAAATATGTGAAAGTCACATCTTTTACCTACAATTTGCAGAAACCCAGAGCTCATTTGATAAAGCGGTTTTGAAGATATGATATAGGATGTCAAAATGGTTGCAGGATATCTTTTGAAATATTTCTCTGCATGTTAGCCATAGGCTTCAACATAAAAATCCAAGTTTTGTGATATTTTTTCAAAATATCAAGAGCTATCTTAAGAACCACTGAACCAATACTAGGCTTGTTTTGTACATCGATCGGCTCAATGTAATATGTTATGAACACCCCATAGATCAACACACACAAGAAGACATTTCAGCCACATGCAAATTTGACTAAAATTTTGATTGTAGGAATTCAATCATGTGTTCTGTAATTTTATTACAAATCTCAGATTTTGTCACCAATACAGAACCTTATAAGGCCTTGATGTTTTGCAGGATATAATAATTAGTTCATTACAATCAGGTAAAAATTGTCCTCCTCAGCAAATGTTACAATATTGCTGCCTTTCAAAATGACATTACGTTTTGTTACCTGGAGAGATTTGTCCATGTCTCACCTCCTTTTTCAACCAAATCGACGGTAATAACTCTTGTAGTG
Source organism: Amphiura filiformis (assembly GCF_039555335.1). Lineage (NCBI taxonomy): Eukaryota > Metazoa > Echinodermata > Ophiuroidea > Amphilepidida > Amphiuridae > Amphiura > Amphiura filiformis. Next base: position 19,918,947 of record NC_092647.1, on the reverse strand, counting down.
AGGGATCAACATTTAACCACAAATTGTCTCAAGCAAAACTCACTTCCTGGGAACCGAATACCATACAAAGTCATTTTTATGTAACTCATTGACCCGTTTGTGTTATATACTGCCTCTAGCTATAATGACATCCTTGTGATCATGGTGATCTGGTCAAATCATTGACAGATACCAACCTCAGGATGGAACTCAATTTTTGATTTTGATCAATTCTCTCCAGGTAGTGAAACGTAATGAGCACTCTATTGGGCTATCAAAAGGATATCAATTATCACATGGCACTGAGCGCGAGAATTTTTTTTAATGTAGGCCTTATAAGGTTCTGTATTTGTGAATTGTATATTTTATTCTATTACTCGCACAAACCATTATTGAGAATCATGCACTGCGATTTGTTAAAACATGTCAACATTATATTTGAAATGTATCCTGATTGCATATGGAACGCAGTACAGTGTTTAGAATCTACTCAAAGCAATACGCGATGTACAATTTTACCATGATACATGCTGTCACTTGTGCTGTTGATACGCGTACACATGTTATAACGAACAGTATACCTTGATGTAAACAACCTCCAAATGGGGCAAAAAAGTGGTAGTTTCTCTTTAATCACACAAGTTTGCAGTAAAATAATAGAAATGAACGTTGCTGCCTTACAGTAAAAACATTAAATAATGGTGGGCCTCTCTCATTATTTATGTTTTCACTGTCTCATTATTTCTTAACTCTTCGAAATTGTATTAGGTACGACAATGGAATGGTTATGGAAATTCATCCTGCAGTTGATAATAACACTGACATTATCGGGAGAATCACAAGGTGACCACTGGTAAGTAATTGGCATCTTTTATCATCATAAGGCCAATAAAAATAAATTGTTTGCTGGTCCTCTAATCACTTTCAGAAATTGGGATGGTCGGTTGTGAAAAGTTTTTAAAAAAAGTTTTTTAAAAATTTAAATCAGGTGCCAATCTATCGCAACGAGTTGACTGAATTGCCGGTAGTGAAATGGATGTTTTGATTTTGATTTTTTCACTAAAAGTGCATGGACATTCATCATATTTTTGGCCAAAATTACCAGTTTTTATTTTTATTTTTGAAAAATCACAATAATGAATTCAAGTGCCGGCCCAAAAATGAAGTGCGGCGCAGCCAGCAGGAAACTCAAAATCGGCTTTCCGAGGCTGTCTGTAAACACATAACACACACATCAATGGAACAAACATGTTTAAGTTAGGTTATTTTCAAATGAGAAATATAGCTTTGTGTTCATTTTGTTGCAGTCAATGTGAGAAACAAATGGACAGTAGATGTGATGCCAGTTTAGCAAGCCCAGGTATGTTTATTTTTTATTTTGTATGTAGAAGCTAGTCAATTAGCAAACAAACAAACTAGCTAACAAACAAACATATGAGTATAAACTGATTCCTGTAATATTTAGATATGTATCCATTAATGAAACAGAGAAACTTCAAAATTAAAACTATTTGAAATCGTTGGTGCAAAATGAGTGACAACATTCACTATTCTTTTATTTTTAGTGGCATTTACCCCAAACACTGGTATTTTTCAAGAACCTGCATGTGTATCTAGCATGCTTAGTTCCTGTACCTCTTCAGAATGTGGTGATGGTTGGGAGTGCTGCAGTAGTAGTGCAAATAACGTAACTTGCAACATCACATTAAGTGATAATCCTAATAAAATAAGGGGAACATGCACCGACTATGCCGGATGCACAGGCAGAGGAGGACAAAACAGAGTGTGCTGTTATAAAGTAGTCTGTGAGTGCAAAATCATTCCACCACCCACTCCACCACCTACTACTACCACTGTGACTCCTTCCACTTCTTCAAGACAGAACACTGATATAATAACAACATCCAAAGGATCTGCAAGTGACAAAGAAAGAACACTACCAGTGACAAACAGTATGCTAAAGCCTGGTATGGAAGCAGGCACTACTCCTACTAAATCTGTAATTCATTCTACAACAGAAAATCCTGCTAGCATTGCAGCACCTGGTTCCCCAGTAAGGTATATATATATTCCATCTCTTTTATTAAGATAAACAAGTTGTCATGGTTGTTACAGTGGTGTAGCAGTAAGTCATCCTATGGGGGGGGGCACCAGGACTGGAAGGGGGCACAAGCCATTTTTCGGTAATTTTCCTATGGGATTTTTTAAATTTTCAAATTGATTGTTCGGAAATGGGTGCCACACAGACCATGGTCTGTAACCGTGTAAATTGTAAGCAATACCAATAGTATGCAGCAGTATGAGTATTCATCTAAAGTGTGCTGCCACATTTTCTACTTAAATTGATATAAAACAATAATAGCAGATGCTGGCCACTTGTCCAGTGATCCCGCTGCCCAGGCGCGTCGCAAGCGGGGCGCCTGGGGCGCCCATGGAAAAAGAAAGGGGGAAAAGGAGAATGTTTTGTCCTTTGCCACTCTTTTTGCTAAACATGCTAAAACGCGAATAATATTTCTAATATACCCCTTTTTGATGGAAACGCGGTAATTAATGTACGGCACCCGCGGTTGTATATATGCATCGTATAATTTATGTGACCTAATGTGATGTGCACCAAACGGAAGAATGAAACTGAAATTCGTAAATGAATTGAATAATGAAACTATACGATGATTTATACATGTGATTGTGAATAAAGAGCACCCTTTTTTTAATTTCGCGAACATGTGTATGAAAAATGACCCCTTTTTTTTAATTGTATTTCGCGAATCGCGCTTCTTTATCTGCAACCGGCGCGGATAGTGCCAGGACTGGGATGCGAGTCCTCGTGATAAAAGCACGTGAAAATTACTGCCGGCCCGCCGATATGCAGGGCCCGCGCCCGTCACATTTTGTCAAGAAAGTCAATATGATAAGATGGACTCTATGCTGACTTCAACATCGATCCATGCATGCTTTAATTGCGAGTCTCAACTTAAACAGTGTAAAAATGATGCACCAAAATGGCTTCAATTAATTGGACCTTCATTTTGCAAAATTTCCCAAGTTGTAAGGGGGGAACATCCCTCCTCAAACACCACCTGCATATAGTGGGTAAATAAGTGCCCATTTTCGCATCTGCTTTCAACATTTGCCAGTTTAGGCCCTATGTTTAACAGAATTTATAGGCCTACAATAATACTAGGAAAACTATTTCAAGTACTTGTCCACGACTAGGCATCATGGACCGTCATTTCGGCTTATTCAAACTAACATTTTCTCAGATAGTGCTAAAATGGTCCACCAAATCGCTTCAATTAGGTCTTCATTTTGCAAAAGTTTCTTACTTTTCTCAGACACCCCCCTGCGTAGTGGACAAGCAAGTGCCAATTTTCGCTTCTTCTTTCGACATTTGCCAATTTATAGGCCTACAATAACAGGGAAAACTTGTCCACGAAATTCGCGCGAACGGCTTCAAGGAACGCCCATTTCACAAATTTTCGGCTTTTTCAAACTATTACACACTAATACTATAGCGCTAAAATGGTCCACCAAATCGCTTCAATTAGGTCTTTATTTTGCAAAAATTTCTTAATTCTGAGGGGGAACATCCCCCTTCAGACACCACCCGCGTAGTGCACAAGCAAGTGCCAATTTTTGCTTCTTCTTTCGACATTTGCCAATTTATGTTTTAAGGGGGTACTACACCCCTGGCCAATTTTGTGCCTATTTTTGCATTTTTCTCACAAATTACAGTACATTGGTGACAAGCAAGATATGTATATTATAGGGGCAAGGACTACAACTACTGCTCTGGAAATTTTATTTCAGCACATACAACAGTTGTGTAGTTACAGTCAAAAATGAGGGAAACCCAATATTTGATCAATAAGTCAATAACTACTTGCCCTGAGTTGCTGAATTTCCAGTGCAGTAGTTGTAGTCCTTGCCCCTATAATATACGTATCTTACTTTTCACCAATGCGCTATAATTTTTGAGAAAAATGCAAAAATAGGCACAAAATTGGCCAGGGGTGTAGTACCTTCTTAAACAATTCCGCTTTTTAAAAGTTGCAAATCTTTTAAAAACTAGATTGTCTTAGCATCAGGGGATCTTGGGCAATCATGTGCATCTGGCTTATCCTCTCAATTTCCACTTGAGTCCACTCAAGCCCACTTCAGAGTTTCTGGCCTACCCTCAAGCTTTCAAGCTATTGATTCAGATCATAGTTTATGGTTGTTATTGTTGTTTAGCAACAAGCCCAATTTTGACCACTCAGTTGTCACTTTAGTGGTATTCAACCAATCAGGTCTTCTGTTCTATTTTCCATTCCTTTGTTGTGGCCATACTTTTCTTGTGATGCACTTGCATTTCTCCATTCGATCAGGCAGGACCAAAAAATCCCACCCTCCCTCCCTTTGCTGGGAAGGGTATTTCAGTTAAGTCAAAAATGTCATAGATGCTTCAATAAAATTTTGTCAAATTACTCCCGCTTTACGCTTTAGATACGTTATATAAATGTGTTGTATAGTCTCTCTGTATGAGGGCTAATGATGTATATGTATGATATATATGGAGGTTCTTCAAATCCTGAAGAATCTTGTCTGTAGATTGTCTCCACTTTCTACTGCGCTTTGTATGGAGTCTGGTCAATTCCTGACGAGACTTGTCGGTAGATTGTCCCACTTTCATGACTTTCTACTGCGCTTTTAATGGGAAATGAATGCTTTGTATGGAGTTTCTTCAAATCCTGAGGAATCTCTCGTAGGTAGATTGTCTCCACTTTCTACTGCGCTTTGTATGGACTTGTATGGAGTCTGGTCAATACCTGACGAGACTTGTCGGTAGATTGTCTCCACTTTCTACTGCGCTCTTAATGGGAAATTAAAGCTTTGTATGGAGTTTCTTCAAATCCTGAGGAATCTCTCGTAGGTAGATTGTCTCCACTTTCTACTGCGCTTTGTATGGACTTGTATGGAGTCTGGTCAATACCTGACGAGACTTGTCAGTAGATTGTCCCACTTTCATGACTTTCTACTGCGCTTTTAATGGGAAATGAATGCTTTGTATGGAGTTTCTTCAAATCCTGAGGAATCTCTCGTAGGTAGATTGTCTCCACTTTCTACTGCGCTTTGTATGGACTTGTATGGAGTCTGGTCAATACCTGACGAGACTTGTCGGTAGATTGTCTCCACTTTCTACTGCGCTCTTAATGGGAAATGAAAGCTTTGTATGGAGTTTCTTCAAATCCTGAGGAATCTCTCGTAGGTAGATTGTCTCCACTTTCTACTGCGCTTTGTATGGACTTGTATGGAGTCTGGTCAATACCTGACGAGACTTGTCGGTAGATTGTCTCCACTTTCTACTGCGCTCTTAATGGGAAATGAATGCTTTGTATGGAGTTTCTTCAAATCCTGAGGAATCTCGTAGGTAGATTGTCTCCACTTTCTACTGCGCTTTGTATGGACTTGTATGGAGTCTGGTCAATACCTGACGAGACTTGTCGGTAGATTGTCTCCACTTTCTACTGCGCTCTTAATGGGAAATGAATGCTTTGTATGGAGTTTCTTCAAATCCTGAGGAATCTCTCGTAGGTAGATTGTCTCCACTTTCTACCGCGCTTTGTATGGACTTGTATGGAGTCTGGTCAATACCTGACGAGACTTGTCGGTAGATTGTCTCCACTTTCTACTGCGCTTTTAATGGGAAATGAATGCTTTGTATGGAGTTCTACTACGCTTTAAGTAATGTAATTAATGTTTCAGAGTTTGTGGAGTATCTATAGTGACTTGATGTATTTGTCAGCAGATTATTTTGCCTTATTGATATATTAATTATAACTGAAATGTTCATTATTTGGGCTGGCATTATTTCTTCTTTTGGAGATGCCTAATTATTTAATTAATTAAATTTAATTGTATTTAAAATGTGGTTTTCCAATCCAATCCTCTCGGGTTGATCCAAAGATCTGTATTTGGCTTAACATAAATTATTTTGGTTAAATGTGATACAGAAGTCAACTTTTGTGTGTCCATTCTATATGGTTGGTTGGCTTGTACACATTTTTCCAATAATACTTGTATTTAAATAATTTGTTGCAAGATAAATAATTTGAAAATGCTTGCTGTCGTTAAATATCTCAATTTATGTTTATGGCTTAATTTCTATGAAATTGTATCATTATTTATCTTAATAATATTTATATCTAAAATTGTTTAATGGATAATAAGCTCTTATTAAATGGTCCTCATGATCGTTTGGGCAATGCTGAGTCTAAATCTTCGCTTTGTTGTGTTTTCCTGATGTCTCAAGACAATTTATAGGCCTACAATAAATAGGGAAAACTTGTCCACGAAATTCGCGCGAACAGCTTCAAGGAACGTCCATTTCACAAATTTTCGGCTTTTTCAAACTAAAGTTTTACACTCCAACAGCGCTAAAATGGTCCAACAAATCGCTTCAATTGGGTCTTCATTTTGCAAAAGTTTCTAACTTCTGAGGGCGGCACATCCTCCCTCAGACACCCCCTGCATCGCGCAAGCGCGACGGAATGCCCGCTTTGCGGCCATTTTATTACTTTCTTTCTGTGTCATATTGGGTCCGTCTATTGGGCGCCCCCACTTTTATACGCCTTTGCTACGCCTGCCGCTGCCGTTATATGAGCATATAACGAAGAATGATATCATGGGGAACCTCATTGATATTAGACCATCTTAATTAAATCCTGTGTCTCAAAGCTTGTAAGAAATTGAAAACCTAATGCGGAATGCATTTTTTTTAATTGTATATTTTTTATGTTTATTTTTGTATGTGTCAGTACAGAGTTTCGGACAAGAATTTTATGCAAAAATTACCCAATGTGTTGGAATGTTGGAATAGTAGACAAATAGAGTCACTCACTGCTACAAACTATTATTCTTCTCTTTTATTGTTTTCGTGTCCAATATTTGCAAAAAAATCTGAAACTTATGATCGAATACAAATTTTGAGTTTTATTTTTGACTTTTTGTTTAAAAAAATAAAAAGACATTGAAAAAATGAATTTCTTTGATTTTCAAAGAGGACTACGCCCACGATTTTATTAACGCGCGCAGCAGCTTTGAGACACAGGATTTAATTACGATGACCTTAGTGACAAATCCTAATGAAATATAAGTTACAATTACTTTATACAAATTATTTCTTGTTTATATATATTTTTGTTATCTTAGATCCACCAATGGTATAACAATTGGTGTAGGTATCGGTGTTGGAACATCACTTCTGTTACTAGTACTGGTCTTTATTGGGAAGCTACTGTTCTGTCATAGACAAAACATCAAACAAGCTCCAGATCAGCCACTAAACGAGACACAATATGCTGATATAGGAATATCCCCGTATTCCACTTATTTACCAGACATGGCGGAAGATTCAAATAATTTAGAGGAGCAGCAATATGATGATACAGGAATTGAAATGACGCCAAATTTAAATAATCAAATGGAGGAACAATATGACGAAACAGGAATTGAAATACATCATGACAATATGGGTTATCAAAGTCTAGGAGCTGACAAAGATATACCAAACTACCAGGAGCTGTAAGCATATTTTTTTTTATTCCTAATTAAGTTTGACTTAAAGGCTCAGTCACCCACCTTTACACAGTATTTCTTGTGGGACCTGAGAGGACACCAGACACACCAAATTGCATTTCGATTATGAGGAATGTCCTTCTGATGTCAAATAATTTTGATAAATACAAATTTTATGGCAAATTATTACAAATTTACATTTAACAATTTCTAGGTCTTTTATGAAACTTAATGCATATCTTCAATACGCGGATTTAGGGTTTCTCTACCGGAAGTCATTTTGTGCCGAAATTCCTTCCCACAATGCAATAAGCATTTTGCATAACAATAGATACAGTTCGGAGGTTAATCCATCTCCTTTGTTATGCAATACGCATGTCGCATTGTGGGAAGGAATTTTGGCACAAATTGACTTCCGGTAGAGAAACCCTAAATCCACGAATACGAAAGGTCAAAATTTTCATATAAAATTGTATTTTGTCTGATGTGCTCTCAGATGCCATCCAAAAGGTGGGTGACCAAGCCCAGCAATACATTTGAATATCTTTACAAAATGCACAGCGTTCATTTCCTTTAAGGGATGGGTTTATATGTGTGTAAATGGAGGAGAAATGGGAGGATTTTGGCATGTTTGCTGTGATTGTTTGCCTAGCAATATTGATCACAAGTACACAATTGATGGTGCATATCAAGGACCAAACTCTATAGTTTTATATTTGAGCACGATCACTTCTGTAAGGTCATGGGAAATTATGTAAATCGGCTTTTATATTTGATGTTGCATATCGGCTCACGACTTTATTTTTGTACCCAGTATTTCACAAAGTCCCTGTACTCTGATGACCCTATGACTTTTTGCTGGTATGTTGAGCACTTTAAACAATTAATTATAGTACTTACCTCCTACTTTAGGAACATGCGTATGTCTTAATGTATGTCGACCATGTCAACAACCCAGTGTAGTTTTACATGGTTGGAAAAGTCTATTTCCTTTCGCTATTTTGCCAATCATAATTCATAAATTGTCCAACTTTTTTGACAAAAAAGAGTTTTACAACTATTCCGCCAGCAAGGAAACACAAATTTATGTGTATCCAGTGCGTCCTTTACGTTTAAATAGTTCAGTTTATTGTCAAGTTGTGCCTCTATACGCCATATTTACGGAATTGATGATACGAGCTGATACGGAATTTTTGAACCCAAATTTCTTCAAATATACATTACCTTTTTAACTTCTCGCCACGAAATTGGATTCATAAGAAGGTCAAATACAAGCCTTCCATTATGGCTGGTATCATCATCTCGATTGGTGTCTTGTGTTAGTATTATTCCATATTTTGCTGGTAGAAGTTCAATGAAACCCTCCATAATTCACGACTACTGTCACTTGTGTTATAAACTCGATGTGTTTACTATATTGTCATTTCGGGTCCGCTGACTAATCGCAGGGACCAGTCTATCATTAGCTATTCTATACACTTTTCAATAGCCTTATTGTGATGTGTGGGAGTTTTAAAAGCCGAGCCATGAACAAAATATAATGCGAGCACCCGGGGGGCATCAACTTTAGAGGTGACGGTATGTGCCTGTCAATATATGCCCCTCTTTTGAAGCCGACTATACCCAATGACCAGGCACCTTCAGTTTTCAAAATATTATACCCAATGACCCCTTTTTCATTTTGATTGTACATAATTGACCCTTTTTTTATTAAAAAAAAAACCCAACGTTTTGTACTGATATGCGCCTACTTCGCGACGCTTGTACAAAATGTAGGCACATATACCCATCAATTCTAAAGTTGAGTGCCCGGGACGGCGCATACTGCGGGCCAATGAACAATGAGATAGTGGCTTTTCTGATATCACTTTGAGGAACTGTTGAAGTATAAATCAGCCAACAGTAGGTGTGTCCAAATTGCACATCTTGAATTGAGACCAAGACATGCTGTTATTTCAATTGTTATATCGTTCCGGTTGGTTTATTACCTACCATTGCCTACGAGATGCAGTTCTAAGGTGACAGAGGGACAGGTCTGCAATTCGATTCCACAACCATTCATACCTTTCATCTGTTTTATTGTATTATCGTCCGAATTGCTCCGTGGTACCTTACGGGTACCTGAATTTTATTTGAATGAAGATGACTCTGTCATGCTCGACGTCATATTGCATAATTTCTATACAGTATATGCAATAAACCAACCAGAACAGTATAACAATTGAAATAATAGGCAGTTCTAAGATAGGTTAAGAAGAATATAACGTCATTCTGTATTATTATTCAAGGTTGTAAGCGTGTGTCTATGCTGTCATGTAGGCCTACCTGGCAACAGACACGCCCGGTACAAACAGATGAAATTTGTAGAAAAGCGTGATTATGACAAAAACATTAAAAATGATACTTTGAGGTATTGTTTTTTTAATTTTTGTATGGCAGATCATACATACACATGTGCTGAGGTCAAAAAGGTAAAAATTTTGTTTTTGACCCCTGACTCACCTGTCATTCCAAACAACCCCTTAAGCACCAATTGTCAGATTATTTTATTTATTATAGTAGTACCAACATTTGCTGCTAAACTATTAATAAACTGAAAAGAAGTGTAGTTTTTCTAAGAATATCAAGTTAATGACCACTTCCCTTCCCTTAAGCAGTATTCAGACTTTTATTGTACGTACAATATTGTATGCAACATATCTACGTTGTTTAATCTATTGCCATTCTATTTCCAGTAATGTTTAAGTTCTAACGAATGTTTGATGACGTAAAATCGATAATATATTTCTACTAGATATTACATGTAACATATTATCGATTTTTCGTCATCAAACATTCGTTAGAACTTAAACATTACTGAAATAGAATGGCAATAGATTAAATAACGTAGATATGTTACAATATTGTACGCATAATACACGGAGTCTGAAGCTAGCTTTAGTATATTTTATTGATTATCTTTCTGTAGTGATCTTTTCCTTTGTGTAGACTTACTTATTTATTTACTAATATTTTTACACAATTATATTTCAGAAAAAAGAAACCAGAACAAGTAGTATCCTCTCCAGATACGGCAGAAGATTCAAATAACTCAGAGGAGGAGGAATATGCTGATATAGGTATATCCTCGTACTCTACTTATCTACCAGATACAGCGGAATATTCAAATAACCCAGAGGAACAACAATACGATGATACAGGAATTGAAGTGACGCAAAATCCAAATAATCCAGTGGAGGAACAATATGATGATACTGCAATTGAAATACATCATGACCAGAAGCTGTAAGCATTATTCATAGCTAAATTTGATTTACCTAAACAGTAATATATAACGATACCTATTACCTATAGCCTTATATATATGTCTTAATTCTGTAGAAGCAGAAAAGATTCAGATTCAGAAAGCTATGAAAAAGTGACTGACCCCAAATTGGATAACCAAGCACAGCCTACTGGTAAGTACCTATAAGTAGGGATGCCCACTGTCCATACAGTTTCCACTATAACTTATGTACCCTTTCCTTCCCTTTCAGTTTACCAGCACATTCCCTCATTTCAAATATATAGTTTTGGTTTCTCTATTGTTCAGAAACCAAAAATCAAGGGATTAAAATGTGGAGATGAACTGGTATGCAATCATAACACTTGTGCTGGGAGGACACAAGAGGGTATATATAATCAAAAGTATAATGGCCTATAACCATACGTATATAATAGCCTATTGTGCTAACATTTTCATTATCGATATCTATCAACGCTGACGACTTTTGATGCTCTCTGCCGTATGTGGCACACTTCCATGACACCATAAAATTACACCGAGTTCGAGATTCGTTTGATAAGTTATGCATAGACATCATGTGCATATATTGAGGGGTGGGGGTGGGGGTGTTTTGTTTATTTGTCTGAAATATAAACGATGCATGATGATGTAGATGATTTGATTGTGAATTAGATTATTCCCCGGCAAGCACAACCCATACCTCTTACCTATGTTCCCTCCGCCACCTATATATAACCTCCTCCTCCCCCTCCCCACACTCGACATCGACTCTTCCCTATTATTCCACTCCACTCTTGAGCCCTCCTCTCCCCTCCTTTCCTTCCCACTTCCAATGCTCTCTCCCTCTGTTTCTCTTTCTCCCTTACCCTACCCCCCTCCCCTCACACACACATACCCTCTTTCCCTGGCAATCTCTTCTATCTCTCTCTCTCTCTCTATTCTCCAATAAATAAATTGAATAAAAGTTAGTTTAAACCAGCTTTCTATGATATTGATCTTCCTTCATGCGACATGCACATAAATAGAGTTGTGTATAATAGTGTTTATAACACTGAAGTCATAATCTGTCAAGTGCCTATTGTAATGTCTGTGGAAATATTTCGATGGTCTATATATTTTCACAGTGAAATCAGCTTAGGCTAATTTGTAGTCTCAAGTCAATGCTTTCAATCTAAATCAATGCTTTCAAATGTAGACTGCTTTGTTCGACTTCTCTGCTCGTGAATATTGCACTGCGAAATTTAAACATTTCTTTTGTATACTTAAGAGTAGGTAACTTCAAATCAAATAATTTTACGATCCACACCACTTATAAGAAACTGAAACCAAAACCGAAACTGACTGACACAAATGTTCGGTTTTAAACAAAAGGTAGAAACAATGAGTTTGATATCTTATGATTCAAGTGGTTAGGCAGGACAATAGGAAACCACGTGACCAAAACCAAAACCAAAACTAAAACTATATATTTGAAATGAGGCATTGTACCAATATTTACTGTAAATGATGAAATAGACAAGGTCTGCTTGTTTCTGTAGACAAGGGGCAGTCTTCAGTGAACGGCTATTTTCAGAGCCACCAAAACCTTTTTAAAAATTAGCAGATAGGTGAGATCTGCTTGTTCTCTGTTGTCGAGGGGCAGTCTTCAGTGAACGGCTCTTTTCAGAGCCATCAGTAGGCAAGGGGCGGTCTACATGTCTCATTCTTGGGATCTATGTCCTGAAGAAGTCAGAGCTACTCCTGATGAAAGCTTGACAGTTCTAACTTTTTAAAAACCATGTCCAAATTGGTAAGATGGTAAAATTGAACACCAATGATTGTAATTGTTGATGCTTTATTTTAGGACCATAAAATGTCTTTTTTTGAGGCTAACCATTAATGTTGTGTTTTTGTTCTTTTTCCAGACAACAAATCTCAAGCCACCATTACTAATGAGGCTCAATCTTCAGGTGATGAAGAATATGCTGAATGCGGACCTGCTACTACTGAACCATTGCCAAATACATCACCAGTAAATCCTCCTTCTCACCCTTCTTCTCCAAAGGGAAATGCTCAAGATACAGATATTGCATATGGAAACCAGACCGTTATTAATCACAGGAATCAAAGATTGGGCAAAAATTTAAAGATGGAATGTCTCTTAAGTGCCAGCTAGTGAATATAATATAACATATGTTCTGTTGTACTTTTTTTGTAGTACCAACACCACATTTCTGTCATCCCTGATATTTTTGTTTATTTTGTAATCCTAATTTTCATTTCAACTTGTTGTTTATTCGAATCGAACACATAATCATGTTTATACGCTATCACAAAGAATCATCTCCATATTGCTGGACCTACAAATTTGCAAGCCAAAGAATCCCTTTTGGTCACCCTTTTTTTTCCAAATTTATTCAATTTTAGTGAAGTTTCAAAATAAACTCCACAACAATCCAGGGCACCAGTGGTTTAAAAAAAAAAGATTGCTTAACTCTGTTTTCAAAACTAAATGAAATTGAATAGAAATGACATTAAGAAATTTGCAGTTGCTGTAGAAATACATGTTTTTTATTACGATGCCATTTTCCTGTGTCCAGAAATAATAATTGTTGATATTATGGTATTTATTCATTGAACTGAGTCATGTTATTTATGACATGATGATATGTTTAAACAATCAATCAAATTGATACAATATACCAATTTCTTTCTTGATTTATCACTTTATAAAATGGCATTTGCTGTTTGCTTAAAGCCATATTGTAACATTTCCAAACTAAAAAGATTAGCATTTCTTTGCCATAAAATGTTAGCTTTTATTATCAGATATGTCCCCTTTTAATTTTATGCTGAAAAACTGAGGTAAAGCAAAGAATATTGGAATTTACTATATTGCGGATGTGGCCAATGCGTGTCACTCCATCGGTCGTGCTATGATTCGATCTTTTGATGTGTGTATGATTGTCCCGTATGCCATGTACGTACTGCTTTATGAACATGTTTGACAAATATTTCCATCATAATGATTAAACAAGGGTTCCTGCATTTTATTCAAAATTTTGGATTTTGACAAAAGTACAGCACCTACAGTCAGTCTATTCTGAAGTACAAAGTACTGACGTGGATGCACACATTGTGCCAACTTTGGAGGCATGCATACCTCAGCAGAGACGCAGCACTGCGCACTGTTTACGCGCTGTATACGCGAGCGTTGTCACTTTGTAATTCAGAGTGGACAAACTGTAGAGTCTTGATTTTTGTAGGGTATGTTAGTTTAATAAAGTACAATATGATCGTGTAAAAAACAGAATTTTTGTTTTGTTACAATATGGCTTAATTGTAATTATTTATACTTGATAGTTTTATGGGAGTTTGCATCAAAACTGATCATCAAATGAAAGAATTTGCAGCAGAATTTGTAAGCAAAATATTAGGCCAAATATGTATTTGGTTTGATCACCGCAACAAGGGATTATACACCTTCTACAGCAGGCCCGTACACGAGGATTTCATTTGGGGGTGCTGATTTTGAAAAAGTGGACTTTTTTTTCTAAGGAGGGGGGGGGCAATTTTGTGAAAAGTGGACAATATTTGGACCTTTTTGTCCAAAAAAGTGTTAAAAAACCTGATTTTGTTTGCTCACACGCCGCAAATTCTGAAATTTTGGGACTTTTTGTATACTTTTCCAAATTTGGGTTGCGTTGCACCCCCTGCACCCCCCCTGCGTACGGGCCTGTTCTACAGTTCATCCAGTCAAACTTGTAAATCAAATCCGAGATATGAGAAACCAAATCAAGATCAATGTTATACAGAATCAGCAAGTCAAGAAGGTCCAGTATTTATCTATAAAAAATAAAACAACACTACATCACTCGTAGCAGTTTCCAATCCCGTATGTAAAGGTTAAACTAAATCTATGCCATAGTTAATTGTTTATTTATTTACCCAGTAATGTTGTCTTCTTGTATCAGTGTATTACATAATAAATAGGACTATATGTCACAATAAATTTGACAAAAATAAATATACTTTTAAATGTTATCTTGTCATCCATTATTCATAGCTTAAAGTCCCATTCAGTGATCCCAGTGTAAGTATAAAAAAATTAAAATTGTGTATAAATCCCTTAAAAGTGAAGGTTAAGTCGATAAAATTGTCATTTGGTATATCTGAAATGTAAAATTTGGGCAAAAAACAAGGAAACATAAAAGGTTTAAATGACAAAGGTATAAAAACATTTCAATAACATTACATTCAGAAAACATTTTTGAAAGTGTGATGCAAATTATTCTAACAAAATTGACAAAATATTTTGCAAAAATGTTTGCCCAAAATATTTTACAATAACATTTTAAAAACATATTCATGATCTTTATATAAGGCCAGAAAACAATTGTTTGATTGTCCATAGAACCCCTCTAAAGCTAGCTTCAGACTCCGAGTATTGTACGTACAATATTGTATGCAACATATCTACGTTATTTTATCTATTGCCATTCTATTTCCAGTAATGTTTAAGTTCTAACGAATGTTTGATGACGAAAAATCGATAATATGTTACATGTAATATCTAGTAGAAATATATTATCGATTTTACGTCATCAAACATTCGTTAGAACTTAAACATTACTGGAAATAGAATGGCAATAGATTAAACAACGTAGATATGTTGCATACAATATTGTACGTACAATAAAAAGTCTGAATACTGCTTTAGGGGTAGGGTCTGTCGGTCAGTTTTGTTCTTTTTAAATTCTTTTTTAAATGTCACAGCCAAAACATGACTGTATACCTTTAATTAGCTTACTTGATAGCCCAAATTTCAAGATTTTCTAGATTAGGGTCGGTCGTATGAGGACAATCAAGCAACTTTTTTTTTTTGGCGTAACCTAACATATAAATGTTATTAAAACATATTAAATAGGCCTATACGTTTTAAGAACATTTTTGTGGGATTTTGCTGTGATTCTACTTTCTGTGCCACTTCAGTGTGAGCCCTCAGCCCTCTACAGGACACTACAGGAATTTTGCTTTTTGTTGCCTATTATTTACTATTTCCCTGCAGCTCCTGGTCCCGAAGGACTGTACCCTCTGAGATGCTTAGAAAGTCAGTGTAAGCCCTCTACAGGATGATCAAAACATGACTCTGGCCTTTTGGCTGCCAATTATTTCCTGATTCCATAGGATTAGAAAGTTAATGTAAGCCCTCTACCATGTCTACAGGATGGTCAAAGTTGGCCATTTATTATTTCCTGATTCATTTGGACTAAAATATAAAGTACTCCTCTACAGAATGGTCAAAACATGAGTAAGGCCCTATGCCTTTCAGCTGCCTTTTATGTCATGGTCTCACTGAACTATCAACGCACGCTTTGAGCTGTTAAAGCATAGGCCTTCAAAAACATTGCCTATGGTTAAAGTCTATGGCTTGTTGGCCTTTTGGTTCCAAGTATTTCCATGTCCCTAATGATTCCGATATAAAATACCCTCAAACAGAATTTGAAGCACTTCTTGCAATGAACCATGTGTTGTCTACTTGTATATAATCAAATGATTGATTACAGCATTTTAGATTGGTTACAGCTCATTAGTCCATAGAAAGCCCAGATCAAATTTGATTGGGATCAAATATGAGCTAATCTGATTCCAAATCATTTTTATCTGGAATTCTACTTAAATTTCATCTAGAACAAACCATTTGGATCTGAAATGAATCAAATATGTAGTGATTCTGGATCAAATTGATCTGGAATCAGATAAGCTGGTATTTGATCCAGGTTATAAATCCTACTTTTTACCCTCACCGTAACCCTAACCTAAGCCCTAACTCTTATATAATGAAAATTCCAAGTACATTGTATTAGCTCCATTTACATAGTGGAATCACAATAAGTTATATCTTGGTGGCAAGAGATGTAAAAAAACAACCTAATATTAGGCTGCGATTCCCATAGGAGTTCAAGCGTGGAAGAGCTCGTAAAGTAAGTTTCCCAAAGGTTTCGATATGATGAACCATTGTGAATGTTACTGGGCTATTCCAGTTGAAACCATAACCCCCTATGGAAGACATGACCTTAATCTCCCACACAGGGAGTGTAGATTTCAAATGGAATCGCCCATTCAGAGCATCAATATGCTATTCCAATTGAAATCCATACACCCCCTATGGAAGACATGACCATAATTTCCCACACATGGGGTGATAATATTGAATAGGGTTACCTGAATTGGTGACTCCATTTGAAATCTACACCCACTGTGCGGGAGATTAAGGTCATGTCTTTCTTATGGGGTGTATGGAGTTCAACTGGAATAGCCCATTTATACACACCAGGTACCTGCTTACACATGAGTGCACATTTTCAATCTTACTATACAGACTGATAATAAAAAAATATTAACTATTGTGTAGAAGTTGTTCAACCTGAACATTTGAACTTGGGGGAAGTCCACACGATTCCCTGTTCATATTTACACAGTTAGAATGGTTGTTAACATTTTACATAGCAATGTTTACTATTATCACAAAAATCACATAACTTCTGTAAAATGTTACCAAACATTTTGTAAAACATTGAAATGACCAGGTAAAAATTTGATACAAGTTGCTCAATGTGCTAAACTCATATAGCAAACACAGTTGTGTAACATTTTGAACATATATTTGAACAGTGTATGTGACATTTAACTAAACAATGAGTGTGCTATATCTAGGGGCCACTGGTGTAAAGACTGCACCCCATAAATTCTTGAAACATTGTCATTCAAGGACCATTGAACAATTTTTGACTCGGTCCTTCTCTGCTTTCATAAATAAGGAAAAGACTCACATGCAACACACCCCACCCGCACCCCACACACATACACCACAAACAAACAATGCATGTCACTATAATCAAGCATATAGAAAATACATTACGTGACTGACTTGCTATCTACTGAAGATAGCACTGCTATGCAATCTATACTGAAGATATAAGTACTATCTATTGAGCATAGCATTGCAATGCTATCTACTGGAAAAAGATCTACTGAAGACAATTGTTATTCACTGAAGACAGCACTGCTATCTACAGAAAATAACACTGCTGTCTACTGAAGATAGTACTATCTACTGAATATAACACTGCATACTGAAAATACACTATCCACTGCAGATAGCACTGCTATCTATTGAAGATAGCACTGCTATCCACTAAAGAAAGCACTGTTATCTACTGAAGATAGCACTGATATCTACTGAAGATAGCACTGCTATCTACTGAAGATAGCATTGTTATCTAAAGATAACACTGTTATCTAATGAAGATAGCAGCACTATCTTCAACAGTGCTGGCTGTCTACGGAAGATAGCATTGTTATCTAAAGATATCACTGCTATTTACTAAAGATAGCAGTGCTATTATCCACTAAAGATAGCACTGCTATCTACTGAAGATAGCACTGTTATCTACTGAAGATAGCACTATTATCCACTAAAGATAGCACTGCTATCTACTGAAGATAGCACTGCTATCTACTGAAGATAGCATTGCTATCTACTGAAGATAGCACTTTTATCTACTGAAGATAGCACTGTTATCTACTGAAGATAGCACTGTTATCTACTGAAGATAGCACTGCTATCTACTGAAGATAGCGCTGCTATCTACTGAAATATATGTACATTACACCATGTGGATTGCTATCTACTGAAGATAGCATAGTTATGATATCTACTGAAGATAGCACTGATATCTACTGAAAATAAAACTACTATCTACTGAAGATAAAACTGCTGTTTACTGAAGACAGCATTGTTATCTGCTGATGATAGCAGTGTTCAGTGTGTTGAATTTATTTAGAAAGCCTCTCTTTTTTTACCAGTTCATATACATTAAAAACAGGTCTTTTAAAAGGGCATTTCGTGATCCACAGCCTCATCCCCCCACTTTTCTCAAAAAATGTTGAGATTTTTATACCACTGGAAACCTCTGGCTACATAACATTTATGTGCCAAAAATTTCTTACAGATTAATTCGTTTAGCAAAAATATTGTCAAATTTGAATTTCGTTCTGGTATACCAGAACGAAATTACAACAACAGTGGCCTATGGAGCAGTGTAATACACATAATCATGCATAACTCGCATAAGCGCAAAATTGGAATCAACTGAAATTATGGGAATAAGCTTTTTTCACGGATATCTACTGAAAAATGTCATAAAAAGAGGATGCTAGGATCAAAAAAACCTCCTTTAAGACCCCATTTATTCAATATTTTTATGCTTTCTTTCATGAAGATCACTGAGAATGCCTTTGAGCACAAAATATGTTTGTGAAACTTGTCAGCTTTTCTTTTGAATAAAATTCAAATTTAATAGATCTTTTTATTGGAATCAAGTTTAATTTGCCATAACCAGCACAAACAAATAAATAAAATTATAACTTTTCCCTTTAATACAATTTTACTGTTACCTCATTGAATACATAGAGTTCAAGTTGTTTATTCATAGAAAATACTTGAAATCGAATCATGTGAGTTTCAATAGCAATAGAAATACATTCAAGTGCATTCAACCATGGGATATCTAGAATTATAAAAAGGTGACTCTTTTTAACTTGATTTTTATGATTGCCGACACTATACACAGTCAAATTGCAATAACAATCACTTATTTCTGGGACAAGTTCTAACAATATTTGTGCAATTTGTGTGGAGTTATTGAACCTGATCAACTGAACCCCATAGGATGAGTTGCTTTGCTGTTTTTTGTATAACACCACTGTCTATTGAATTCTGACTTGTATAAACACGGAAATTACTGCACATTTGGGTACCAGGATTCTAGGAAGTCTCCAATTGTGTAGGAAGAAATGAAAGACAACAGGATTGATATAATCAGCATGTAGATTTGTTTGTTTCCTCTGCCATTATTTTCTTCAACAGTTTTGAGGAGTTCTACAATGTGAAATACTCAAAGGTGAGTGTTAGTTAATAGTAAAAAAGGCTGCATGCAGAGAATTCATAAAGGGACTTGCATTTTGACAATAAAACCCACTTTTCATAAACAATGATATATTTTATTAACATGAGAGGTTTGGTAAAAATAGGTTCCACATGTAAATCTTGGTGTCCCATAAAAATAATAGGAACATTACTATTGAGTGTTCCGTCATATGAACTGCTATTTCTTTTCAATTTTGATGGATAATTTAAGCCTGTACATTGTTTTGAAAAAAATTAAAAGTATGTTTATTCAAAGACATTGAAGCAAACAAGAAAAATATGATTTGTCATTTTGAAAGACCACTTTGCCCCCCACCCCCACCCCCCAAAAAAGAAGTTGTGTAACTAACTAACTAACTAACTAACTAACTAACTAACTAACTAACTAACTAACTAACTAACTAACTAACTAACTAATTAACTAACTAACCAACCAACTAACTAACAAGATACCACATAATTACAAATTAAAGCCATATTATAACATTTCCATTAAAAAATAGATTAGTATTTCTTTGCCATAAAATGTTAGTTTTTATTATCAGATATGTCTCCTTTTAATTTTGAGCCGAACAACTGAGGTAAAGCAAAGACAATTGGAATTTACTACCAGCGCCAATGTCGCCAATGTGCATCACGCCGTCGGTTGTGTTACGGTACTATCTTTTGATGTGTATATCCGTCCCGCACGCCATGTGTTATGAACATCGTGTATGCGTTCGACTAATATTTCCATCGTAATAATAAAACAACGGTTCCAGCATTTTATTCAAAATCTCGGTTTTTAACAAAACTACAGCACCTATAGTCTTGATTTTTGCAGGGTATGTTAGTTAAATAAAGTACAATATAATCATGTAAAAACAGAATTTTGAAAAAATATTGAGGGCGTTCTCCTCAGCAAATGTTATAATATGGCTTTAGTATGTCTGTGCAGCCAAACTTGATCAACCAATATCTGACATTTTAGCTTGTGAATTGTTATTTTGTACTTATTAAAATTGTATTACAGGTATGAAAATGGACTGGAAATGGAAATCTGTACTGCAGTTGATAATAACACTAATACTATCTGGAGGATCACTAGGTAATTACTGGTAAGTACTTGACATTATTATTGTAATAAAACACCAATTCAATGCTCTAACTATGGCTATGTCTGATAGAAGAAATTAATAAAAATTCCCTTTAAAAGGGAAAGCCAGCTTCAATGCAGAAGAGGTCTTGTAATTAGTTTGGGTGGAAGGCATTTTTAGCACGTTTAGGATCACTCTTTTTTAGGATCCATCATGTTTCATGACAGTCCACCAAACCATCAATGATGAGAACATGCACACAGAAACAGCAAACCAAACATTAACTCCTATAACTTCCTGTCAACCCTTTAATTCATTACTCCAAATTGTTCTGTCTTTTTGTCTTTTCTGCCTTTAGGCTACCCTTAGCTCATTATTAATATTAAGAAATACACTGCAGTTTTTAGTTAATTGGCTAAAAACTGCCATCCTACTTGCCTTATACATGCACATTAATTTTATATTACTTTTTATATTAATTCGCAATTTATTATAAAATGTATAAAGACTGATATTGTTCAATAGGCCTACATGTATATAAATTATACCCATATCAAAAATAGGCCCTGAAATTGCATCGAAATTTTCCCGTTGAAAAAACAAAACTGATGTTTAAGATATCAATTATTTCATAAATGACATTTTGAGTCATTTTTATCCATAAAAATAATATAAATGTCCATATTTATATTTTTTACTTTACTTTTACGTCCATAAAGGTTTTAATCATGTTATCAATACACTCACATTTCGTGCTGTGCTGATCTCCAGGAGGTCTGCAAATGTAAATCTAAGAACGCCTGATAACAAGGATACTATAATTTTCTTTCGTTGATATGCTGTGGAAACTATTATAGGCCTGACATATAACTTTTAATGTCATATTTCCTTCAAACCATAACTTTTGAAATTCTCACTCGTTTTCATTCGTTGAAATGGCAAAACATACTTTCTTTTTCTTACAAATCGAATAACAGGCCTTACATATATTTTCACCATAAAAAGTTCATAAAAAGTAATTCAAACCAATGCTAGTACCCGTAATCTCTTTAGCAAACAAAGACAATCTCCGAATTAGATAGCCAGCTGTCAGCTGGCGAAAAAAACCCACCTATATAGCCTAGCAATGGGGTGGACAAAAGGGGTGGGGTGCCCAGGATCACAGCCCACCCACTTTTGTCAGTCAGTCGGAGTAAATGCACCCTGCCTCCCCCTCCCCACTTTTGAAAACCTGCGCACACCACATTGTTTCATCTAAGTTGTTGTACACCTGGAATGGTTGATTGTCTTAAACATTACATTTTGTTGTTTGATGGTTTACCAGCTTGGTGATATACAGCTTTGTCTAAATCTGCTGAATATACCTTTGGGAATCATCCACATAAAAGATAGACCCTCCCTCGGGTCCATGGAGAACGACTGGTAATGTAGATTACATAGCATTAAAAATCAACCCAATACATGGACCCTACCAGTCTGTAAGCAATCTGCCTTCCAGTTCCCAGTACTTTGTGGGAATTCACTTTTACCGATTTGGAGTCACGCAATCTTTCTATATACCACGTCCATGTTTTCAATATATTAACGTTTGTGTAAGCGACTAAAACAACAATATTGTATCCGACCAATCAACGCAGCTTGGCAGCGCGGGGATATTTGAAAAGGCGTCCCTAGCTAAATAATGTGCAAACATTTGCAAACCGCACGCAATAATATACACCTTTTATTATTGCGCGTACCATGGGTCTATCAGACGCGTGCCACTTGAGCTCAATACCTCTCAGTTGTTGATAAGTGTCCCATCCGATCTTGCGTCACATCCCGTGGCATAGCTTTGTGCTACCATATTTGAATTGAAACTGGGGCGGAGCTTTCGTAATTGGCATCAGAATCACCGGGCTTCGTTGAGCGATTATTTGGAAGGAGATCTCAAACAGATTGGACCAGTCGAGATTCAGCGCTCAATGGACTTTCCGTTCAATAATAATACGAGTATGTTCCTATATTGCTGCACTGACTGTGTGTGTAATCAGTGGCATCGATTTGTGGATGAAGAGGAATGGGTTTTTGGCATTGAGAAAACTAAGGGGGGGGGTTACAGGAATAGGGCATTATGTAATTATTTATTGTTACATTATCCAGTGATGGAACTGAACCGAGACTGGGGCCAGTCTACATAAAAGAAGGAAAAATACATCCTGCAAAATGCTGTCAATATTATTCAAACAACTTTTTAATATCTTACAATGATATTTAAAATGTGATACCCAATTCATTGGTAGACCTGTAACCATGATAACAAAATTTAGGGGCCATAAGTAATTTATAATCATAATGTGCAATAATTTTGTTGCAGTTACTGTGAGTGTAGGAGAACATCTGTAACTGATGGATGTGCGGAATACACAGCTGATCCAGGTATGAAAACATTGCAAATATCTAATTTTGCCTTGAAGTAGATATTCATAATCTACTTGCACTGCTAAAATTTACACACTTTGAACTCATCAATTCTTTGTTGTTGATGTTTTCTAGGATAGCATCCCAGCAAACACAAAACATGTTAACAGGTTATATTTTGGATTTTGGTTTGGTAAAAATGCTTCAATAACATTAAATGTTGGGTTTTATAAAGGGCATGAAAACTTTAAACTGTTTTGCATCAAAACACACTACAAAAACATTGTTAACATTATTGTAACATATTTTTGGCAAACATTTTTTGAAATGTTTTTAAAATGTTCTTGTAAAAAAAAAATTTCAAACATATTTTGCCAAATATTTTGTCAACACTTACATATTGTTAGAATATATTGCAGTAAGTTTTAAAAAAATGTTTTTGGATGTTATGAAAATGTTTTATACCCTTTATATACAGGGCTGGATTTACCTTTTGGGGGCCCTGGGCCAGGCCAAAATTTGGAGGCCCCCAAACGCACCGTGAGGAAGGCATGTGCACTCAAGTGGCAAAAATTTTAGATTCCACTAGAACATTTGCGTGTGAAGTGCGCGAAAAAATTTCAATTTTAGACTAGCTATTTTAGCCCCCAATTGAAGCTGAATTTTGCTATATAACAGGCCAGTGCGCACAAAGCTCGCAAGATTGCACAATTTTTGTGCCCTATTTTGGCCCAAAACATGGTGTTTTTAGGCTAAATTTTTTTCTTGTTGATTTTCAAAAACTAGGTATGAAAATCTAGGATCTGTTTTTTTAATTTTTTGAGTTTTGACCATCTTTTAGAAATACTCGATAAAAATGGTTGAAATTTGACAGTTTCAGCCTAATTTAGGCAATACTGGTGTATTTTTTTGTTTTTGATGGAAATTTAAAAAAATGAAAAAACAGCTCCTAGAGGAAAAGAAGCTGTGCACGATAAGATCAAAATCTTACCTTTATTTTCTATAATGAATCTGTTAGCTTTAACCAAAAAGTGAAAACATGCACGAAAATGAACACATTTAAAATCGCTGTTTTGTATCAAAAGTGACAGTAGACAGCAATTAAAACAACCCATCAGGGGTGCAAATAGTGATTTCTTCCTCAGGAGCAAGGTTTTTAGACTCAAGATTTCCTCAATCATACCATGCATAAAATAGCTTTATTCTACACTTCAAAAGATGAGAATATTAACATAGCGTGAATTTTTAGAGCGACTGTATGTTAGGTTTTTGAGTTTCCAAAAAATGCTTTACGATGACAATGTGCTCGCGTAGCGCGCAAAAATTTGGTATTTTACACTAGTTTGGGGTAAATTTTGGTAGGACAGCGGCTCCTTTCCCCTTTTATTTTCCTTTACCCCCCCCCCATTTCCTCTTTCATTTTTATCAGAGGAGCAGAACTTGTTAAGTGCTTCATATGGTTCTTCTTTTTAAATTTCCTCAATATTTTCCAGTTTGTCCTCTTCTCAGTGGCATTAGTATTGATACTAAGTACACTGAATTCCTTCATGACTTTTGTTCCCAGAAAATCCTCATTGCTGCATGCTGCCTCTCTATAAATTTCCTCAGGTAGGATTGCCGCCTCTCTAAATTTCCTCAGATATGAGCCCTGTTTCCACCCGTCTTCATCCGACTTCTTTTTTTCCTGTTAAATTACTTTGAATACATCCTATGGTAATGAATTGTAACTTTTCTCATATCCCATTTCCATATTCTAACACTAACACCTTCCTCTTTTTTGCTCTTATTTCTTGAACAATAATGTGAATTCCTCCAAATTTTACACAACCAGTGTCTTTAAAGATTTCCTCTCTTCCATTCAGTAGCTTCACTTCCTCACAGCCATCCCCTATTATCTTGTACCTCACTTTTCTTCTTTTTATTTCCTCTTTTCCCTTTTCCTCTTCTCTTTTCTTTTCTCTCCCTCCTTTTTCCTCTCTTTCTTTTTTCTTCCCATGGCATTATTTCCTCAATTTTGACTCTCATTTCCTAGGAGCGGTGCTCCCCGCTCCCGCACAATTTGCATCCCTGCAACCCATGTTTCAAATGTGATCATCTTGAATCCTGCAATTCACGCAGCTGGTATTCGCAATTAAGATACAACTTCTGCGCATGTTTTACGAAAATCCAAGCTATATTTTCCACGAAAAAGAGGAATAATTGTTCATCAAGCCATATGAAATTCCTGGCCGGCAATGTTTTCGATCATGTTTTGTTGTGAGGCTCCGCGCGAGATACACTATCAGGGTGAAGCGCACCTCGGCTTGTTGCGTGAGGCAAAAATACACACTTGTTATAGCAACGAGATTGGCAAAATTTCCCGCCATTGACCATGTGGACGATATCAGATGGAAAAGTGTGAAATACCATATTTTAAAATAATAGAAAATTGGTAAAAAAATTAAAAACCTAAAATTTTTCAGTTCAAACTTAAAGTACACAGACTAATGAATATAGAATTCAAGAAAATTGGAATTCAGCATTTTAAAAACATGCCATGGTTCAGACCAATCTTAACTGGTAGCATCTATATATTAAATTCAGACTTCTTGTCTGTCCATGGTGCATTTAGAGTTGGCAATGTGAACCAAGAGAGTACTCCATCCTTTGAAGGGTACAATCAGCTTTTAGTCCTGTGTACAGAAAGCCATAACTGTACATGTAATTGCAGTCGGTTTCAAAAAGAGAAGGGTGTTTACTACTGGCTATCCCAATCCATCCTGTCCTGAGTATTTGATCTATGTGGTGGGGTGGGGTTTTTTTGGGGGGAGGAGGGATACTGCTGAGTAGGAAATTTAAATAAATAGTAGTGTAGGAGTCACAATGTTAATATCAGTATTTTCTTCTCCTTTTTACAGCGATGTTTGTCCCAACCTTAAATAGGATGCCGAACAGACGATATCGAGATCCAGAATGTACATTCCCAATCTCAAATGACTGCAGCATCATGCAACTGTCTGATTGCAGGCACAATTGGAACTGCTGCAGAAAAAATGCAGCTAATATTTCATGTGAAATTGAACTTCATCATGCTAGAGGAAAATGCGACAGGGATTATACCTGTCGCCCAGATGATGTTTGTTGTTACAAAGTATTCTGTAATTGTACCTCTGTTCTAACAACCAATCTGCCTGATACTACAACATCACTTGAAACCACAACTTCAAAGTCACAAACTGGTACTGTTACACCATCTAAAAGCACAGAAGATAACAAAATAACTACTTCCAAGACTAATCCTTCAGAGAGTCAAAAGGTGTCAGGTTCCACCTCTTCTAGTTCCATCACAACCAGAATCACAACTCAAACCCATGGCAGTCAAATGGCCAGTGGAACTACTTTGAATAATGCAGCACCTGAAGATTCTTCAGCGTATGTAT
Organism: Amphiura filiformis; assembly: GCF_039555335.1. Lineage (NCBI taxonomy): Eukaryota > Metazoa > Echinodermata > Ophiuroidea > Amphilepidida > Amphiuridae > Amphiura > Amphiura filiformis. Next base: position 19,892,259 of record NC_092647.1, on the reverse strand, counting down.
ACATATATCTTAACAATTTGTTTGCCACATGTTTAAGAGTTATATGGTCCCAGGTGGAGAAGAAGGACAGAACTCTGATATCAGTATGCACACACATTCATAATTTTTTTGTTTTTCAAATACCCCTAAACAAATTTTCATCTGTAAGCAAAATGACTCCATAAGCAAGATTAATTCGTTTGACAAAAATATCGCCAAATTTGTATTACATTCTGGTGCACCAGAAAATGCCATTTACCACTTTATTCCGTGGGTGACGCCTTGGTAGTAGTATTAGTATAGGCGTAAATCCCTCCTTTCTACATGAGCACCATTGGGAAATTGAACCCGATTTTTATTTTATCACATTTTATTTTTTCACTGACACTTCACTTCCAATAAATGCCCCCTTTGGGAAAAATGCAACGCCCCTGAGACGTTTATTACAGACAATACGGTATGTGCTAATTTTGGCGAGTCCTGTGCCAATCGCACACCAGATCTCTTAGCGGAAACAAAGGTGTTCAAGGCCAAATAAAAATTTGTTGTGTTGCCCTCAATTGACCGACCCTAAATCCTGAAAAATCTGGGTAGCTTTTTTTTTTTTTGAATTTAATTACAGATTTTTACAATATTTTTTCACTTAAAATTAATATTTGATTGAAAGACTAGTCTTAAATTGATTATCTGACATGTCTAACAAGTATCCAGACGTCAAAATTGACAAATGTCCCCTAATTGAAGAAGCATTATTTAATATTTGAGGGGATTTTTAAAAACTGAAGGTTTAAAAAAAAAAAAAAAGAAAAAAAAAAGAAATCTGACCGACCAACCCAACTTTCCATTTTTCCCACTTGAGGGCAAGACAACCATTTGTTTGGCCTAATCTCACAATAGGAGCAGCTACACCATATAACCATGAAAACAATAATATAATTTTGTTTTTGTTTTTTTATCATGCAGGCAATCCAATGGCATGGGAGCTGGCATTGGCATTGCAATGTGTATAATACTTGCCGCAGCAGCAGTTTTACTATTTTATTGCCATAAGCGTGGAATTCTGCAAAAGATAACGAATAAAGCTGATAAAGAAGACAAATCAAGAAAAAGGTAATTTTAATTCTTAATTGAAATAGATGTTCAAGCAGCATTCATACACTCTTACTAGTGAGCACCAATCAGAGCATACATTCAGTGACATAGCGTTGTAAGGGGTACATGCCCCCTCTATCAATTGCAAAATTTAGAAAATCCCAAAGGAAAATTGCTGATAAATGGCTTGTCCCCATCCCCCCCCCAATTAGACCCGATTGATCCCCGGATGATTACCTTATGCCATTGCAAACATTAGTAAAATGACAGGAGTGTATTGATTGTGTTCCAATATCTGTGGTATAATTACATGGGTGTACTGAACACTCCATGTATTCCACACAATGCTGTTGGACTCAATTTGCTTTCGGCCTAATTATGTCAAGCTACATTTGAAGCACAACAAACTTCACAGTAGCACCAGTTGCCTAACAAAGATAAAAGAAAAATTGAGAAAATTTGTAACTTTCTGGTAGGACAAATCTATTAACATGATACAGAAAATAAGTTACAAATCAGGCAAGTGAAATATGATTCTTCATAAGTTTAATATTACTTGTTTGTTTTTTTAATCTTTCTTTCCCTTCCTTTTGTTAATTTATTTTCTCTTCCTTCCGAGGTATAGCATTTTGTTGTGTTAGTGCAGGATCATATGACAGGAGAAGCATTTTTGTGCTTCAGTTTCTTTACTTATTTGTTTTTTAAAACTTTTTAATTACTTAGTTAATTAATTGCTTCTATGACTTGAAAATGGTTTACAGTGTTTACCTATATTTTCATAATCCATTTTAAACTGAATTTTGCCCAAACTTACAACATTCTTTCACTGACATGATTTTGAGCTGCAACCAGAAATCATAAGTCCTTCAATAAATTCATCAGGTCTATAGATTATCCATAACATAATAAATAATTTCAGCTGATCAAGACCAGTCAAAACTTTCATCAACCACCGGTTGACTTCACAGGGTTTGATGCTGCTCCAACTTCTAGAATTGTCGGTTCAATATCACACAGCACTTCAAAACAGCAACACTGCTGATGAAGTCAACCGATGGTTGATGAAACGTTCAGAAAAACACAAGTTTTGACTGGTCTTGATTAGATGAATTCTTTATGTTATCAAATAATAATCATGAACATCTCTGGATTACAGATAATTGAATTGATCAAACTTTATATTTTTTTGGAAATAATTAAAAACTGTTTTGTTTCTCATGTTTTTACAGAGCTCCATCTGAAACATATGCTGACATTGATGCCAACACATACACTGGAGCAAAAACAGTTACGAATCGTAAGTTTGACATCAACTGCTATAATTATTTCATGTCTACACATTTTTCGTAATTGACCACTTCACTGCCGTTGGCGGCATTTGGCTCTGCTAGCTCCAATTAGGCTGGAGTTAGCGAAGCAGAAAACTGAAAGCGAGGCCAAAGATGTAAATTACATACTCAAAATTATGCAAAGTTAATTTGCCATGTAACTATAAGGACTATCTAGCTGAAACTTGGTACATATGTAGTACACGTAAAATAGAAGTATATTACGTTTAGCATTTTGCTAATTTTAATCTGCACTTCTGTATGGCCCTTAAAAGCCGCACTTAAAAGCTAGTACCAAAACTGATGAACATCAAGATTTAGAGGCTATTACTAGAATTAGTATTTTCTTGTGTTTATACACAGCTTATCCGAGTTTCAAAACCACAAATACATCACTGCCGCTTAGAATTGAATATCTAAATATAAGAACAGCCCAAATCCATATTTTGATCATATTGCTATGCCTTCTCAAAATATGTATGGTACAACATAGACCTAATTGCAAGTTCTTGATTGTTATCTGGTTTAGTGAATCATGGTTACAACACCAGTGACAAAGATCTGCCAATTGCATCAGGAGAACCAGCTTATGCAGATGTCTCACCCAATGGACACATGGGTGCTGGAATCTACATGGATCCCCAGCAATGTGAAAACAAACCACAAGTACCAAGTAAGTGCTTCAAATGATCAAGCTTAAAACTGTATCAAGTAACTACCAGTAATCAAGCTTTAGACTTGTAAATCATGCATTTTAAAATTGAAATATTAGAAATACTTATATATAGCACACATCAAAAACTCTCTTGCTACCACTGAAATGCATCAGAATCATTTTAGTGCAACTATTTATCCCATTTATTTATCAGTCCTGTGTACATAAAATAACATCTGTATATACATGTATATCACATTCAGTTTCAAGAAAAAGTAGGGTACCTACTAAAGGAATGCGTCTCCTTTCATTATTTCCAACAAGATTGATCGTTTAATGTCTCGATCATCTAATAGAGGGAGTACTCTCATAGTTCATTTACAAATGAACAGTACCAAAGATGCCGCTTAATAACACCAGCCCCACTCAACCAATATGCCAAGTGCTGCAACACACTCATTATCAAGGGTACCCATCAGCATCTGATATACTGAAACAATCATTCTCAAATCAGCTAATTACCAATAAATAATTACCATTTTAACACAGGTCCAAGGAATTCTGGTTATGATGATCTCAATAGGCTGGTCATCACGGGTCCCCCAAATATAGAGGCTGAATATGCGGACACAATCCAGCCCATATCTTCTGCTTACCAATCACTGAAGAAAAAAAGTGATGGATACACAGAACCACTTGGGATGTCTAAAGATGGACATGCTCCAGTCAAACAGAGTAGATGTAAGAGTTTGCCTGTTTTATTATAAATTTATGTGAAAAATCCAGTCTGTGAATTGAAAATTCATCATTGGTAATATTGCTGGGGCAGAAATGCCTATACAGACTCTGATCCAAATTGGGTGAAGGTATAAGGAAGGTGAGGTTGTTGATAATTGCCCGGGGGGTCCTTAATGGAAATGAGGGTACAGGCAGGCAGTCAAGTTAGCTTAATTGATAAGGCATTCGACTATGGTGTGAGAAATTGCAGGTTCAAACCCTGGCGGTGCCGAATGATGTGATGCTGTAGTGGTCAGCAACAACCTGTAAAGTGTGCTGAGGCTTGTGGATCAACATCTAGGCGTTGTGCCTGTGCCTGGTGCACTAAAAATCACTGCGCTTTTTTTTTTGACAGGGTTGTGCTGAAGAACTATACGTATATGCAATGTACATTTGATATAAGTCTTTAAAAAATGAATAAAAAACCTAGGTTACAATAATCAATTTACAACTGAGGTTTTTCCAGCTAATGGTTTTACATAATCCTTTCAGCATATCCTGGCTATGAGGATACGATCCTGTCAAGTAATGTACCAATACAATCAGCATATCAGTCCATAAAAAGACCATCCAATACAGATATGGGAGAAGCAGAGTACATGGATCCAGAGAAATATACAGGCAATCAAGGCACTCCTCAGACAGGTGAATTTCATCTCTCTTATTGAAGACTAAAGTTTTAAAAAATCAAAATGTACAGATTTGCTACATCTGTCTCAAAATATATGTATAAGTTCATATAATATAGTATAAAATACTATAAAAATATAAATTAGCTATTTTATTTTCCCAATATTTTACAAATATGTATTTAAATTTAATGCGCTGTGTTTGTTATTTATTTCATAATTGTAAATATGGGTTTTAAGTTCATGATTGTGTATGCTTATATATTTATGTATCCTATGTATTTAAATATTTTGCTAAATTATTTTGATGAATATTTTAATGTGACCCCTGGGCCTCATGGAAGAACAGAGGATACATTAAAACATCAACTGAAGAAGAAATAAAACAAACAATCAAAAATTTACGTCTAAATGTTTAAAAATCATTTCAGGGGGGCCTGGGGGGGGGGCAAATGTTATTATATATTCATTTTATTTGTTACTACATGTATTTCTTTTCACTCTATACATACACAGCTGTTGAAAACCCAAATTATGATGGAATTGGCCAAATAACCATCCCTGGATCTACAGAACTAGCAGTTAATAAATGTACACGTTCATCAGATGGTATGGGAAGTGGTGTATACATGGACCCAGAGAAATGTGGTAATACGTTAACAGGCCAAAAAGCAAGCCATGGTAAGCAGATTGACAATAAAGAGACAATTAAAGGAGGATTATGTGATCCTGGCATCCTCTTTTTGTGACATTTTTCAGTAGATATCCATGAAAAAAGCTTATTCCCAAAATTTCAGTTGATTCCGATTTTGCATTTGCGAGTTATGCATGATTATGTGTATTACCCTGCTTCATAGGCCACCGTTGTAATTTCGTTCTGGTATATACCAAAATGAAATTAAAATTTGATGATATATCTGCTAAACGAATTAATCTGCAAGAAATTTTGTTGGTACATAAACATTATGTAGCCAGAGGTTTCCAGTGGTAAAAAAATCTCAACTTTTTTTGAGAAAAGTGGGGGGATGATGTTGTGGATCACGAAATGCCCTTTTAAGTTAACAAATCAAAAACTATACAAAGCTGATGAATCAAAAACTATACAAAGGCATGCGCGTACGCAGGAATTTTTCAAGGGGGGGTGTGATGATAAAAATACTAAAATAAAGAAATGGCCACGTTTATAGCGGTCATCCCGTCGCGCCTGCCCGACGTAGGGGAGTCTGAGGGGGGATGTGCCCCCTGAGAATTAGAAACTTTTGGAAAAGGAAGACTAATTGAAGCGATTTGGTGGACAATTTTGGCACTATTAGTGTGTAAAATTTTAAATTGAAAAAGCCGAACATTTGTGAAATGACGGTCCATGAAGCCTTTCGTGAACAAGTTTTCTCTTCAGTTGTAGGCCTATAAATTGTGTTAAACACAAATTGGTAAATGTCGAAAGCAGAATCAAAAATGGCTGCAGCTTGTTTATCCACTACGCAGGGGGTGTCTGAGGCCCCTCTCAGAATTAAGAAACTTTTGCAAAATGAAGACCTAATTGAAGCGATTTGGTGGATCATTTTGGGACTATTAGCATGATTAGTGTGTAAAATTTTAGTTTGAAAAAGCCGAAAATTGGTGAAATAACGGTACATGAAGCCTTTCGTGAACAAGAGTTTTGCCTCCTGCAGAAGTTCGAAAAATTTGCAAAATTTTTACACTATTTAGGCCTAAATCATTGCTTCAAACAGAAAAAAAGGGCCCGAACTCAATTTGCACAATTAAAACCTTTACGTATATGTTGCCGGGGTAGGGTCCGGGGGTAGGGTGTGGGGTGTGATGTGGAGAGGTGTTGGTTTTAACATCATAATGGATTAACAATTAACACCTTTACGTACGTACGTTGCCAGGGTAAAGGTGTAATGATGTGGGGCCGGGGTGTTAACATGTATTGACACATTTACGTACGTGCCGGTCAATACCGGGTATAGGCCTAGGGGTGAGATAAATTTGTGTGGGCGGGGTAGTTATGGAATATATAGGCCTATGATAATTGTAATAATATGTCCCATATGCCTTGCTCATCTCCCTCCTCTCCTCTTCCTATTCCCCCCCCCCCTCTCTCCCCCCTCTCTCTCCTCTCTCTGTGTCTCTCTCTCTTTCTTTGCCTTTTCTCCCCCATTTTAATTTTTTTGGACAGATCCAAGGGGGGTGTTTCACACCCGTAACACCCCCCCTGCGTACGCCAATGTACAAAGGTCTCATTAATGAGATGATCTGCCTGTTTTCAGATGAGCATTCTCATCCCTAGAGGGTGCGCAGTTCTCAATACCATATAGTGCATATAATTATAACAATCAGCATGTCAGAGGAGAAAAGCAGTGCACGCATATGTTATGTCTTGCAAAGTGAATGCTCTTGCCTTGCAAGGGACCTTTAGCAGTGTATGAATATGTTAGTCTTGTTGGTTTTCCCGGTCGGTTTTGTGTGACGTCAGCCCAACCAAGAGGATGCTCTTGCATCAATTCAATGATTCAATTGTATCAATTAACCCATGCTTTTGTTCTTTGTCAGCTGTGGAGAATCCTGGGTATGAAGCAATCAACAAAGTTATCCTTCCTGAAGATAACACATCAACTCATCAACCTGACATGGGCTTACAGAAATCATCACAGGTAAAACCTGGACAACAACACTACCAATCTCTGAAAAAACCTGAAGAACCTTACCAAGCCCTCAAAAAACCCGAGCAAGATCCTTATCAAACCCTCAATAAACCAGAACAAGATCCCTACCAAGCTTTGAAAAAGCCTGAACAAAGTCATTATCAATCTCTGAACAAATCTGAACAAGGACACTACCAAGACTTGAAAAACCCAAAACCTGAAGATATGGGTAGCGGAGACTATGCCGATCCAGAGAAATACACTGATGTACCAGCGTTTACTAATAAGAACAAAGAGGCAGATGGTAATGATGAGAACAATAAGACGGAAGATGCAGATGATAGAGAGTATTTCACACTGGAGCCACCAAACTCTGGTGATGGAGATAGTGATGGCGCTGCTGATGCAGCAAATGGTTTGGATGATAGAGAGTATTTTACGTTAGAACCACCAAACTCTGGTGATGAGGGTAGTGATGGCGCTGCTGATGCAGCAAATGGTTTGGATGATAGGGAGTATTTTATCTTGGAACCACCTGGTGATGATGATGAGAATGTCAAGACAGGTCAGGAGGAGAGGGAGTACAGTATACCACCGGATGCTCAATAGCCTCAGCATCAACAGGTAACATTTGTACTCTAACAGATAATTGGCAATAGCTTTTTATTGTAACATACGCTAAAAAATTAAAGAACAAGATCCTCACAATTGACCTTTTTGATAAATTCCATAATTTCTTGCGTTTCGACCTGAGATCTCGTCATTTCACATCACGCCGACTTGCAATGTGCAGTAACAATGTTCACTAAACGATGTTCGCATCGGCATGACGTCAAATGACGATATCTCCTGTCTAACTGCAATGAATTATGGGATTTACCAAAATTAAATCCTGATATCAGTCTTTCTTGAATGTACTCATGGTGCTGAACAAATTGTTTTCCAAGTACTTGAACATTGCTGAATGAGATGGCACTCATCTACTTTTAAAATGTTAATGCAATTTTTAAAAAAATGCTAATAAATAAGTATGATCTTTCAAATATTGTGCGTGGTGAGTTTCGGGTATCCTAAAAAAATATGTACCATCAACACAACCACTGCACCTGGACAACAATCCATCTATATCTTGAACTGGTAAAAGCATATTGACACCCATAATTTAAAGGCTGAAAAAGTTTTGATGTAAAAGGAAAAACTGATCTTGAAGATTGGCATGGCTAAAGTTTCCACAAAGGGGAGATTGAACAATGTTCAATGAACATAGAGGACGTATATGGGTCTATGGATTTTATAGGGTCTGTGAATAGAACAATGACTCTCATTTTTTTCTTAATCTGGGAAAGAAAAATACTTGTTAAGTATCATTTCAATCAAAATTAGGTGTAGTTTCTCATCTTTTTAATTTTTCCCCTCCAGAATCCTGCTGTGGATATAAAACAAGCATTGGAACAAGAAAACCACCGAAGGGCTAACAACACTATAAAAATAACTTTTATGAAGATTTTGACAGCATGGTAGAAGCTACAAATAAAGGGACTACAAAAGTCAATGTCCTGAAAAGATTATTTTGTAAAAAGACTAATGAAGACAGATATCAGAGACAACAAACGGAGTTAATGCTGTAAAGAGGTATTTTGTATAAATAGAGAAATTATACTCGGGTCATATTTTTCAGCTAATCATTTGCAGTAAAATGTTTAATCATTTTTATGGGCCGATCGCCGTTGACACTGTGCAGTCTTGTTCATGTTCACCGAACCAGAAATTACCCATCATGCAACGCTAGTTTGCCGAATAGTCGCGTCCATTTAGTTCCTCGTGGTGACGTCATCCCGCTTGGGATTGATACAAAACACAGGTTGTTCTGTCTAGGTATGAGACTACCAGGCCAGTTTGTGTTTCTAAATTTTATTTTACAGTCATATAAATTAATTGCAAAAAACTCGAGTTAAATCGACCTAAAAATAAGCGAGATACAATGTTTTATATATGGCATATTTTTTACACAAAAAATGGATATTTTGACTGTTTTCAAACAAGAAATTTAGATTTATACCAATAATAATCCAAACTTTTTATTTCAATACCATAAACATTGACTGTCGTGCTCATTAAAACTAGAAACACATTTGGTCGGAAATTAAATGAAAGTAGTGAATTTCAACGATATTTGTGGGCCGTATTATGCACGGAATTTTGACATTAAAACATTAAAAACATGTCTGCTTGTTCGTTGCTTGCGTGATTCTTAAGGAAGGAATGTGTATGTTTTATATAGTAAAAGAAGCAAACATTTTATTCTGTGATTTGATACTTTTTAAGTGAAAAAAATTAATATAATATATAAATCATGCAAGAAATGATCACGCTAATGTCTCAATATTAAAATGCCACGATGCGTGTACGCCTATGCACTGTAGATATAGCGAGGAGATGCTGTATCGATTTTTAATCAAGTTCATTGTTAAACAAATAACGGATGGCCGGGTTAACAATAGATGGGTCAGAATTGGGGAATAATCAATAACTAACGGTACAGTTGTTGATGGTTCATAGTGAAAAATTATTATTCAAAGGACACACACAATATTTTTCACTTTAAATTGTGGACTTACCTGCAGACGAGCACCGTCCTCGGTTTGAGGAGGTCTGCAGTATGTCCCAATTGCATGCCAAATGCATTTGAGAGATAAGTTCGCTATTGTGCATTAAAAATAGCGACTCTGGTTTATAGGCCTAAATACGCAGCTATACACGCACAACATTGCGTCTTTGGTTTGTGAATTAAATGTTGATTCAGATGTCCTTGTTTTGATAGCAATACACAATGTCCACGATTGCTGGCAAACACAAACAGGGTTGCATGTGTGAGTTGTGTTTGTATGTCTGTTTTCACCTGGTAATGAGGACATATTAGCTCAGTAACTGCGGACACACAATAACAGAGGTCGATCTCCATGCTTTTTAGACCCTGCTCAATAGAGGGTTACAAACATAAATATACATATAAGTGCATTTAAAAAAGGCCTCTGTTGGGGTGTAATACCTATCCTCAGTCTCTTATGAAGTGTCAAACCATTGTAAAATCAAGGGGTACTGATGTCCTCGGTTCACACAAGTAGGGCTAAGTGGGTGGGGTAGGGATACATTTATAAAAACTTGCAAACATGGACCTTTTTACTACCTCAATGGTTGTCGGAAATGCTAAGCAGAATGTGATTTGCTGTTACTTTAAACCAATGTTCACATTTGTTAGGGTAGGGGAACTGCCCTTTAGAATGTAAAAGGTCTAGTGTATGAGTTTGGCGGGTGTCCTCGGTTTATGGTTAATAGGGTATTGGTGAAAAAAAGGTTCATGGTTGCACAGTTTTTATAAGTAGGGGGAGTGGGGTGGGGGTGTGTGTGGGGGTGGGGGTGGGGGTGTGAGTGTATGAGGGATTGCCTGGGTGTGGATGTATGACAGAGAAAGACAAAAAGATAAAGACAAACAGCAAACATTTGCAAGACTGTACATATGCAGCGTATGTTTGAAATTACTTGTATAAATTTTGTATTTTGCATTTAAGCCTTTGTAACTTTTTTGTAACTTACTTGAACTAAGTTCAATGACAATGCAAGAGCCAAATGGACACTATACAGTAAGAAAACAAATAAGTTTAAGTTTCAATTTGTACATGGTACCAAGTACCAAGAATATAAAATATTCAGATTTTGTATAATGTATTGTTAAATGTATTTTAAAGCATATTATACGAAAAATAATGAAATAATAATTATTGTTCTTTGTTTTCATGTTTTTACAATTCTAAATCTGCTTTATTTATTTATTCAAATATGCATACAATGCATTTTATTGTTAAAATACTTGTTTTTGTGTAATTTTGTAATAGACTAAGTTTTATACAAAATGTTCAGTATATATGTTATCTTTCAATATGTACTCAGCTGGGTATCATGTAGCCATACCTTGCCAAAAAATAACACAAAGTGTTATTTATGTATTATTTTTGTACTCAAGTTTTGTAATAAATCAGCATGAATGCAACTAAACTTTTTCTTCTTTTTATGTTTCATGAAATTGTCAAATATTTAAAATATTTCATAGAATTACTAAATTTTATTTGAAAAGGTGTTAACATTTGTTGACTGGTTAACTGGTTATATGCCATCTTAATTTGATAGTTTGTCTCAAAGTCCTTCCTAAGTTGTAAACCTAATGCAGAATGCAGGTTTTCATAGGGTTTTTTTTTTTAATTTTTTTTTTTTTATATCTGTGGGATGAGTTTTTTGTTTTGACAAGATAAGATCACCTTTCATCTCTCAAGGAGGTTTCACTGCGGTCAAGATGATGAATTTGATATTTTCATGTCTGACAATGTCAGACGTGAGATATTTGTGTGGTGTATTTGCCGGGATATTTGAAAAAAAAAACAGAGGAAAAATAAAATTTACTCCATCCAGCGGGCAATTTTACTAATGCATGAGGGGGCTTTGAGACAAACTATTAATAAAACTGTTCTAACCAGGCAAGTTACACCACCAGTAGCCTAAACAATGATGATTTATTCTGAGGGTTTGATACAAGTATAATAGCCAATGAGAACTTTTTAAAGTGTTGTGCACCCTAAATTTGCCACAAACAAAATAAAAAATAATTTATATTTCTATTGTCTGAAAAAATTCTGAGCATACATTGGAATTCAACCAACAAGGATATTTACATACAAGCTCATCCAACCATGTAGGGTAATAAACGTGCCCTGGTTTAACTTTGCTTTGAACACGTTTGAAGGTAGGGCGATTATGCACGCTTTATATTAGTCACTGCAAATATAATAGAACTTAAAACCGGTTTTTGTGTGCCCATAAAAATGCATGTATTTTATAGGAAACTTATTGAACTTGAAAGTTTGACCCTGAAAGAGTTTGGACAATTCCTGTACCTTTGTATACAGTGTGCTGTATATTGACTGTAGCACAGTGGCGGATCCAGAGCAGTCAGAGGGGGGGCCCAATTTTGAAAAAAATGTAAGTAATGGCATGAGCTTATCCGGGCAGCGCTTATGCCATGGGAGTGCCTGAGGGGGATGTGCCCCCCTCAGAAGTTAGAAACTTTTGGAAAATGTAGACCCATTTGAAGCCATTTGGTGGACCATTTTGTCACTATTATTGTGTAAAATTTTGGTTTGAAAAAGCCTAAAATTTGAGAAAAACAGCCCAATTGAAGCCATTAGTGTGGACAAGTTTTGACTTTTATTGTGTGAATTATTGGTTTATAATTATGTACCAATAAAGTTGCAAGACTTTGAGGGGGTGTCTGAGGGGATGTTCCCCTCAGAAGTGAGAAAAATTTGTAAAATGAAGGCCTATTGAAGCCATTTGGTGGACTATTTTGCACTATTTATTGTGTAAAATTTTATGTTTCAAAAGGCGAAAAATTTGTAAATGAAGGCCCAATTGAAGCCATTCGTGGACAAGTTTTAACCTTTATAAATAAATTACCCTATATTGCTTTAGATGTAAACATAAAATTGCGCACACAGAGGGGTGTCTGAGGGGGGATATGCCCCCCTCAGAAGTGAGAAACTTTTGCAAAATGAAGACCTAATTGAAGCCATTTGGTGGACCATTTTACACTATCATTATGCGTTTTTTTGAAAGGTTTGTAAAATTTTAAATGTAACACTGACACTTTATAGGCCTAAGACTTGAGATTCGCAATTAAAGCATGCATGGTGTTGAATTGAAGTCGGCTCGGAGTCCGTCTTAATAGGCCTACTGAATTTGGTGACAAAATGTGACGGGCCCTACATATCGGTGGGCCGCCGTATTTTCACATGCTTTTAGGCAGAGGACCCGCCTTCAAGCAAAATAATCACATACCTATATAGACTGACCCGACTGCGATTTAGGCATGGGCCATATGTGCAATTTAACCTTTTCCCTTCTCCTTTTCCCTTTTTTCTTCTTTTTTTCTCCTTTTCTCCTCTTTCTCTTCTCTCCGCCGGGCCCCCCCCCCCTGAATCCGCGCCTGCTGTAGCATTAGATTAACAAGGAAGTGGCATTTAGAAATGGGTAAAATATTGCAATAACATCATTGTCTTGCTGGTTTAATTTCAAAGTTAGTACATCATGGTTTTGAAACAAAAAAAGAAATTGCAAGGAGCATGACAATGTAACAATGCTGTTGGTTTGAAGAGACTTTTCATGAAGACGATTCACTCATAGCTAGGTAAGTGTTGGTGTGTTTAGATTGCTTACAATTTTAGCATTAATAGGCCTATATTCTTAAATTACTATTAGTGATTAAAATTGCTAACAGTGCTAGTTGCAGAGATTTTAATTTTCACTGCTTATGTTTTTCTTGACTTTCATTAAAAGCTTTTAAAGGAAGGTGACCCAATATATTTTGAAAATCAAATTCTTCAAAACTTAAGTATAACATAAAATGTCCCTTTCAAGCATTTGTGTAAGAACACGTAAATGTTCCTTGTAAATGTGACTAATTCCTTGCGGAATTATTGACATTTATACAGCTTGATACTGGTAATCTAAAGTGTTTTTACTACTGATATCCATCATGATTCTATAATAAATGAAAGATCCTTTTTTTTCCTAAACATATTGAAATTAGGAGTTCCAAATTAGTATATCTCCAAAGATATCATCAAAAAACTGTTGAATTAGTCTCAGATGTGGTATACCACAATTGAGACTAATTAAACAATTTTTTAATAATTTCTTCAGAAATATACCGATTTGGAAGGCCTAATTTCAATATGTTAATGAGAAAAATATGAGCTTTTACCTGATACCAAAGTCGGCATTTTGATGGGGTAAAGTGGTTGATGAGGCTGTCAATCATGTTACCCACCTTTAAAGTAGAGGATGTGTGAAAAGGTTGGCCTACTAGTCACGCTTCAACCTCATCCTGTATCGTATATAGTAAATTTCAAGTGTAGACCTATTTGTATTTTGCAATGCAGAAGTTTTTAGAATTCGGAACTATGCCTTTTGACAAAGTATAATATGCACTGTGTATTGTGTTGACCGCTGTAGTATTGAATACAAGGTATTGGCATGGGTACAATTTCCTTTTTGCGCTTTATCTATTTTGAAAAATAGACAGTGGTTTGAACAAAAAAACAAACAAACAAGGACAAAGTGACAATGTTGGCAGCTGGTAGTGGAAAAACTTACTTTATGATTATTGACAGTAGGCCTACTTCAGATGTACCCACAGGTAAGTGTTGGTTTCTTTAGATTGCTGATACACTACAATATTTCTATTGGGGCTGCCTGCACAGATACACTGTCGCCAAGTACTGTTGCCAAGTACCGTGCAGTACCAGTGTAGTACCGGTGCAGTACCACTGCTGGTGGGTCCTGTGCAGTAGCAGCATTGGTACTAAGTGGGTACTTCGTGTGCACCAGTCAGTGTACCTGTGCGGGCAGCCGCAATAAGAATCTTGTAATGTAATTTAGTGTAACTATTTAGTTATTATACTCAGTGCAGAGATATGTTTGCAATAATTATGAGCCCAAAGGGTATTAATTTTTAAATGGCATGCCAAAAACACTTGCCTCCTATCAGTCTTAGCCTTCTAAAAATTGCGAGCCCCACCCTCTCGGCCTGCAATAGATTCCCCCCCCCCTTGGCACATGCCAAATTTGTTGGTTCCTAATTTGCAAACCTTAAATGGTCTAGCTATATATAATGCAAGCCTAGCGAGCAGAATATTGTGCATATTTGAATGTTTCTGTACTGTTTTCCTAAGCTGTTTTAGAGCATGTTATTAAAATAATTGCCTCTTTGACCTACCAAAAATTGCTTGCACCTCTGCTTGTTTCATTTGGCTTTTTGGCAACACATATGGAAACCATAGCCTAACAGATAATTTGTCAACAAGGTTGGGAATGATCAGTAACACAGATGGGCAGATACATTTCACACTTCAGATGAGATAAAAATTAGACAACCTAAAAACAAGCACATTAATCATGATGATTGTATTAGCTTGTGTTCTAATATTTGTTTTGTTTTTAGGCTAGTTTCAATCATAGACATGGCTAGGTTCCTGAAGTATTCACTGCAGATGATGATACTGTTGATGGTGAAGAATACTTATGCAGAAAATCTTCTTCTTGACTGGTATGTTTATGTGTGTAAAAATACATTAGAATATTGTAATTTTATGAATAAAACATCCATTGTGGTTTTGTTCTCCTTTGTTTCTACAGTATCTGCTGTGATGTGTTAATGTTGATTGGTGATAAAGATTTGCAGTCTTAATCCCAGAAAACATTTTAATGTCAAGTTATATATTAGGGTTATAAAATGTTTCCATAACATATCTAAAAGCTGCCACAAAATGTTTGCATGTATTAGGTTCTTTTTATAAATAACCCAACATACATTCCTTCCTTCCTTCCTTCCTTCCTACCTTCCTTCCTTCCTTCCTTCCTTCCATCCTTCATTCATTCATTCATTCATTCATTCATTCATTCATTCATTCATTCATTCATTCATTCATTCATTTATTTATTTATTTATTTATTTATTTCTGGGAGTCTACATTCACAAATGGAATGCAACGACCTATCAAATTAATGAAAATTATTTGATGATTTTTGTATTGAATTGACTTATATTATTTGCAGTTCATGTGGGTGTGTTGGTACTGGCGCCTGTGACAACCCCTCCAGAGGTCTTGAAGGTAAAATATGCAGAATGAATGAAACAAAAAAATAAAAATGACATAAAATAAAATAAAACAAAATAAAGTAAAACAAAACAAAACAAAACAAAACAAAACAAAACAAAACAAAACAAAACAAATAAAATAAAATAAAATAAAATAAAACAAAAAATGAAATGAAATGAAATTAAATTAAATTAAATTAAATTAAATTAAATTAAATTAAATTAAATTAAATTAAATTAAATTAAATTAAATTAAATAAAATTTAAAAAAATTAAATTAAATTAAATATAAAAAAAAATACATAAATAAACATATTTTTTTCTTCTCACTTTTGTCTACTTTCATCTAACTTCGCACACCACTACTATGGATAAAACTTACACTGCGTTGGTTCTATACAAAACAAATCAAATAATGTGATACTAATTGAAAGTAAACCTTTGGTTTTGTTTTACCCAATTTACTTACATTAATGCAACATGATGAACCTAACATTGTGCTATGGCCAGGCCCGTACGCACAATTTTCTTTTGTGGTGCCGATTTTTAAAAGTAGACTTTTTTTCAGGGGGGATTTTGTGGAAAGCTGACCTTTCCAAAAAAGCATTAAACAAGAAATGTCTTTAAAAAAGACAATGCCACAGCTGAAGATCAAGTATCATAATTTAGCATTGATAAGTACCTGATATGCTGGTTTGTTTTTTGTGTAAATTAATTAACCGGATAGGACATATGGGTATTTATTGGTAAATACCACCAAGGATATACTAAGAAATACAAATACAAATTTACTCTTCAAATGTGTGCTAAATATATTTAAATCAGAATCTTACTATAAATAGGGAAATGTTGTATGTGACTGTATGTGAGTTAATCAAAGGCTCTGTCAGTTTTGATCCAAATGTCACCAAATTCATATGGGAGATTGAAGAATATACCGAGACGGTAATGCGGTCATGAATTGGCCTAAAAATCAATGAAAATGTAGTCGGTTGCATACAACCATCAATATTCAGTTGACCTCAGATAACCTTGAAAATTTTCCCCGCTGAAAGATGCCCACCAAATTTCATTACCGTCCAACAATCCAACAGCAGACCTCAGATGACCTTGACATGACCTTGAATATGTTTGGCGCTTAATTGTGATCACATCCACCACGTTTCATGGAAATGCTCAATTGACCACATTATGACCTTGATATGTCTTTAAATTGTGGGCACTTAATTGTGATCACATCAAGCAAAGTTTCACGACAATCTATGACTTTTTTCCACCTAATTTGTACTCGCTACGCTAGCAAATTGGAACACACACACACACACACACACATACCATTGCATATACAGGCCTGGCATGGGCCCTCCCGTATATTTTTAGGTGCAAACTTTGAAAAGTTTTCACATGAAAAACACACTTTTCTTTAGCAATTTTGCCATTTTTGGCCCCTCAACAACACCCTTTTTTTCACTAATATATCGATATTTCAAAGATACCCTTTTTTGATAGTAAATGAATGCAAGGCATCCCAAAATATAAGAATTTTATAGTTTTGTTACCCACAATCATATTTTAGAGCAATTATGAATATATGTTTAGTTTAAGATGGTGTTGAACATATAAACAAATAAAAATATTATGCTGCTCTTGTGTCTTGTCACTCTCCTAAACTATTTCTGATTGCTTTGCACTGCAGCTGATATAATATTTAGGACTAAACTATCATTGTTTTTCTTCTTTTTTACAGTGGAATTTGTTGAAAATGGCTTCACCGGACCACAGTGTGATATTATTGCAGATATTGAAGAATGTAACCCTAGGAACTTTCCTGACAACTGCAATTCATGGTCCTGCTGCCATGGAAATATAAATGGTATATTATCATGTACAGCCTTTCCTAGGAATGCTGGGGGAAATTGTCATGATGGCTGCCAATGGAGATGTTGTTTTGTGTCTTGTGAATGTGAACCTGTTGAAACAACCATGTCACCTATTACTTCAACGACTTCTAATGAAACCACCACTGCTGAACAAAATGGTGAAACAACCACTTCATCTACAACATCCACAGCTATTAAAACCACTTCAGAACAACAAAATGACATCACTACCCCGTCTACAGATGCAGAGGTGGTCAAAACTACAATATCGGCCCATGCAAGGACTGATGTTCAATCCAATCCCTCACAACCTGATCCAGGAGCAACCATCACTTCATCTAGTTCCATACAGACAGAAAATGATTCATCAAGCACTGTTGTGCCAGGTGCATCTGATGAGTAAGTAGCCCAAACATATTTCCTAAATAGATTTATTAACCAGTAATTTGAATTATCATTTGCAGTAATTTGACCAAATAAGATTTTGCCACGTTTTAAACCATTTTCAAAAAATAGAGAAAAAATAAATCAAATAGTGATGTTGGAGGACTGACTTTAATATGTCAAGTCAGGATTCTTATCTACCTTTGTATGTCTCAGACTTGGATGCCATTTGATTCTCAGATTAATCTGACCAGGTAGACTTCTTATGAGATAACATTGAAGCATAACCTAACTCCCATGAACCTATAACCAGGATTTCTTTAAGCATTTTGCTGAAGGTGTACATTCAATATTTGTGTACCCTTTCAATTTTGAATTTTCCCCTGTAGAGGCATCCTACCCCCCCATATTATTCTTGCCTTCCTCCCCACTTTTAACCAAAATTACAAAATTTGTCACTTTTTGCAGTAATTTTGTGCAAAATTTGTTGATTCCCCCCAATTTTCCATGCCCGCTGCCCTATGCCCCTGAAAAAATTCCTGATACCGCCACTGAGCAGAGTACACCTGTGCTCATAATGTATCATCTGTACCAAGTTGGCAACACTGCCAGTGATACCAAAAGTATATACAGTTTTTGAGAGTATTGAAAATGATGTCCAATTGAAAGGAGTTGCCTTCTTGGATAAAATTAACCCAAATGTGATGCAAATTAAAATCTCATGCACAATCATCCCAGTAAAGTAATTTGAAGTGGGTCATTTAATCATAAGCTGCATTTTTCATGTATAAAACTTGAAAGCTTAGCAACCAAAAGGAAAGATGTTTCTGTGAACATGGCCATGAAAAAGATATTGTAATATTATATTGTATTCTTTATAAAACCCAGGCAATCAGGCAGTGCTGGAGTTGGTGTAGGCATCGGTATTGCAATATGTATCATACTTGCTGCTGTAGTGGTTTTGTTGTTTTATTGTCACAAGCGTGGAATCCTTCACAAGATAACTAGTAGGGCTGAACAAGATGAACAATCCATAAACAGGTAATTATCAATTAATGCCTCACCTCACCAGGCTGTGTTCCGTGGGGTCACTCCCATTGTGGCCTGTACACCATCCGCGATAATGAAAACGCGTAAAAAGGGTAGTTTTTTCATGGGTAAGCACGATACGCACGTAACACGTTTAGGGTGTCAAAAACATGAAATATTAGAAAAAAGGGCAGCAAAATTGCAATTGCTAATACGTGGAAATGAAATTTAGGGTATGAAATTTAATCCAAGGAATGAAATCCCTGTTTAGGGTGTGAAAACACCTGTTTAGGGTATTGTTTTAGCCAAGAGTTAAATCCTTGTTTAGGGTGCTTTTCAAAAGTGTTCAACCATTGTCATGATTGTTGGATGTAGCCCTCTTCATAATTCTGCCAGTTTTGTCTGTCCTTGCATTTCATGTCCATGTAGGTTCCATGTATAGGCAGTAATGTCATCACGCCACCTCCTCTTCTGTCTTCTTCTTGATCTTTTCCTCCTGTTCTTGGTTGCCATTCTGTAAGTCATTTAGTCCATCTGTTATCTTCCCTTCGTGCAAGGTGACCTGCCCATCTCCATTTCGCTTCTTTGAGTTTCACCATAATGTCTTTGACTAGAGTTGGACATCTTATTTCAGTGTTCTTAATTTTATCTCTTAAGGTAACATGTAGCATCTTCCTTTCCATTGCTCTTTGGGCTGTTTGTAGTTTCTCTTCCAGGTACTTGGTTGTTGTCCATGATGCAATTACATGTAAATGCCTCAACAGTGGATCTTGTGTGGAAAAAAATCAACTCATTTCATCTCAACTTCCACTCAACTAAAGTAAATTGACATGTCTTTTACATGATCAGGCAAGCCTGCTGTATTTTTGTGCACATACCACAGGAGACCATTGACATCTATCTTGTCAAGATAACTCAATTCAGGAAACTCAACTCAACTCAACTAGACAAGCTTATTGTATTCTTGTGCATATATCACATGAAAGTTATGAGATGACTGACAACTGGGGAAAATGGTCAGACATGCCCACTGATCAACTCAAATCATCTCAATGTAACATTATGTCTGTATAAAATCTGAAAAAGCAAGCATTTTTGCAAGTTTGTTGCTATAGCCTATGTATACTTATATATATTTAGTAATAATGCAAGCTTGTGCAAACAATTCTTGCACAAACAGTTCAGCATGCTTGCACAAGGTTACCGTATATTCTGAACAATACACAATACAGGCACCTGTAAGCATGCAATTAGTCTCCTGGGTGCTTCTTGTAAGCATGCCAATGTAAGCACACAGTGGGCTTATTGCATTTTTGCTCTGCCCAGTGAAATTGTTTTTCTTTTGTTTGACAGAGTTTCATCTGAGCAGTATGCAGAGATTGATCAAAATAAATATGCTGGACAAAACACAATCATGAATTGTGAGTTTATTATCAATATCTAATAAATGCAATATAAGGCACCACATTGAATTTGGCCCTACAGTTTGGGCCCAGTTAGATATCAATAACTCTTTCTATCATACCCTGGTAATGTAATAAATTGGATCAAGCATAATAATTAACATTAATTTTGCAAGAATAATTTTGCACCATCTGTTTAGTAGTCGTTGCGTGAAATCGTCAGGTTTGAGCCTCTGTATTTTCCTGCTTCCTCTAAAATTTACCTAAGCCCAAAATAAACCGGTTTGATTTCCCGCAATAACCGAAACAGATAGCACACAGTTATTCTAAATAATAACTTTGCACCATCTGTTTTACGATCATTGTGTTTTACGGTCATTGTGTTAAACTGTCAGGGTTTGTGTTAGGCCTCTGCGATATTTTTCCATGGGAGCACTCCCTCAGAAATTTACCTTGGCCCAAAACAAACCCCTCCAATATCACTCAATGACCTCAAAGCAGATAGTACAATGTTGCTATTGTCCAATTAATTTGTGATAATCCTCTGTCGACTACCGGGTACTTGGAGAAACTTTATTGATGGTGCTATGTCAAACAGCTGACGAGAAACGTTTATGATGATGATGATGATGATGATGATGATGATGATGATGATGATGATGATGATGATGATGATGATGCCCTAAATGCTCAAGATAGCAAGTTGTCTTGGAGAAAGCAAAGCAAAAAACATGAAAAGTAATCGTAATAAAAAAGTTAAATCAAATTGCAATGTCCTCATAGTATAAACAGGGTCTTAGGTTGTGGGTATGTGTCCATTACAGCTTCCCACATCCATAGAGCTAATGATTTCTAATTGCTACATAATGTTTCAGTAAATCATGGTTATAATGCCAGTGACAAAGATCTCCCTGCTGCATCCGGCGAATCTGAATATGCAGATGTCTCACCACAGCAACAATCTAACGGACATGCAGGTGATGGGATCTATGCAGAGTCTGGGAATAATGATGAAAATAAACCTAATGCACAAAGTAAGTACAGAGGGCCAGATTTACCATTGTCCCAGATGGGCTCGGGCCAATTTGGGGGCCCCCATTTTGTTTTGCACATCTTCTTTTTTAACCCATGTTTTGGGCCAAATAGGGTAGCTTTGTGAAATTTTGCGTGTATAGTCTGAAATTTTTTTGCGCACTTCACGCGAAACTGTCCTATTAAAATCGGAACAAAATATGGCTGTCCCCCTCAAAATTTTAATGCTTCGCCGTAGCGCCACTGTCAACCTTAAATACGGAAATCAGTAATGGGCGACTTGAGTGCACATGCCTTCCGCACAGCGAGATTTGGGCCTCCAAATTTTGGCTGGGTCAGGGCCCAAAAAAGTTAAATCCGACCCTGAGTACAGTGGAAACTCAACAACAGCAAACTGCTAGAGCTGCCAAAAACAATTTATGTTATCCAAGTTTGTTCAATTCAAAAGGTTGTCATAACGTTTCTTTTTTAATTATATCTTTTCAATTTAAATTAAACAGCTCTTGAAAATCCCAGTTATGATGGAATTGGTCAAATAACCATGCCTGGTCCTAATGAAGTAGAGTACGCAGTTGTGGACAAAAGAAAACCTTCATCAAAAGATATGGGAAGTGGTGTATACATGGATCCTGAGAAATGCACAGATGAACCAACAGGTCAGAAAGCGAATAATGGTAAGCATACAAAGAAGGAAGACAATTATAGTGCACGCTGTCATTGGTTTCAAATTCAACCACCTCACTTGCACAAGAATAAAGTTTGTGCACGCTACCTTCAGATTTTATCGTTCCAAGATTGTTTTCATGTTTGAAATTTGCATGGTTTACTAGAACATTTTACGTTTGATCTAAAAATGCCTAAAACTGGATCATCAAAATTCATTCTGCATGTTTCCTGGGAAAAGGTTAGCGGGTAATGTGGTTTAGTTTAGAGTGTAACTGGTTAATGTGCTCAGTGGAAACAGATCGGTTCGGAATGATGCGGTGTGGACAAACGGCAAACGTGATCCACATCTGGAGGTAGATCATGTGGTGTAATACTGGGTATTTTCCTCCATGGAAACCCATTCGGTGTTACGGTTAACGGGTTTACCAGAATTTAAGTCAACCTTGCAAGGTGACA
Organism: Amphiura filiformis; assembly: GCF_039555335.1. Lineage (NCBI taxonomy): Eukaryota > Metazoa > Echinodermata > Ophiuroidea > Amphilepidida > Amphiuridae > Amphiura > Amphiura filiformis. The sequence continues at coordinate 19,869,594 of NC_092647.1, read as the reverse complement.
CTTCCGCCCTACACCAAATAACATGATCGTTTACCTGGTAGAGCAACAGTGGAAACGTGGTTGGTTGGCAGGGACTGTCTTCTTGAATTTGCAGGAGAGCATTCAATAGCTCTTCTGAAGCCTTCAAGGAGAGTTGTTTAGAGCATTTACAATAGAATGTAAAGAGAGAATGGTCAACTAAGGAGAGCTAAAAATCACTCTCCTAGATCAGATTTAGGGAGAGCAGTAGAGAACAATTTCTCTCGCTCTCCTCAAAAGGCAGTCACTGGGTTGGCCATCAAACGGTTAATCGGTTGGCGGGTGTTACCCAGTAAGAAATATGGCGTGCCCAGTGGAAACACACAGATTGTACTTTTAAAGGAAACTAAACATGGGTACAATATTAGATTTCCATGCAGGTACAAGCAACAATCTTCATGCACACCTTAATTTGACGCAATCAATTATTTTCTCATGCTTTTCATACATTTATTACAATCTCCCTATCCAGCTGTAGTAAACCCAGGTTATGAGGATATTGGCACAATAACCATCCCTGGATCTGAAGAAGTAGAGTATGAATCTGTGGACAAAAGAGAGCCTTCGTCAGATGATATGGGAAGTGGTGTATACATGGATCCGGCGAAGTATAGTGATAAACCAACAGGCCAAAAAGCAAGTCATGGTGAGCAGACAAAATGGGGGGGGGGGGGCTATTCCAGTTGAAATCCATATACCCCCTAAAGATACATGACCTTAATCTCCAAAACAGGTGTTGTAGATTTCAAATACAGTCACCCATTCAGGTAACCCCATTTGAAATTTACACTCCCTGTTTGGAAGATTCAGGTCATGTCTTCCATAGGGGGCATATGGATTTTTATAAACTATAATAGTCCAGGGGATTTGTAGAGATCATACCCTTTTCACCACACTTTCAATATTCTACACATGTTTTACAATAATAAACAACATTGTAACTATACCCCTACATGCAATGAGGAAGTTGGAACTTGCATTTTTGTGCCTATATTGAGAGAAGTTGGTAGTGGCTTGTACCAAACTTGGTATTGGAAATGCATGCTGGCCACAGAATTAAAACCATGGACTCCCTATACTGCCACATACGTCAGCTATGGATAGAAAATTGGGGCAATTTGTGTCCTTGCCGACGGTGCGAAAATCATTTGCTGGGTACACACAAGTTAGCCTAGTTTCTAATTTTCTCTGCTATGCCTTTGTCCTTTTCAGATATGGAGAATCCTGGCTATGATGCAATCAGCACAGTAATCCTCCCCAAAGATAACACATCAACTCCACCATCTCACTACCAGTCCATAAAAAAACCTGAACAAGAACACTACCAATCCTTGGACAAGCCCAAAGGACAGTACCAATCCTTGCATAAGCCAGAACAAGAAGGGTACCAATCTCTGAAAAAGCCTGAACAAGAACTCTATCAAGACTTGAAAAAACCTAACCCTGAAGACATGGGAAGTGGAGACTACGCAGATCCTGAGAAATATACTGGCCTACCAGCATTTACTAAAGATAACAAGGAGATAGGCAATGAAGAACAGAACTTAGATGATAGAGAGTATTTTACACTGGAGCCACCAAACTCTGGTGATGAAGACAATAATGCCACTTTAGAAGCAGCAAACGGTTTTGATGATAGAGAGTATTTCACGCTAGAGCCACCAAATTCTGGTGATGAGGACAATGATGGCCCTTCAGATGCAGCAAATGGTATTGATGATAGAGAGTATTTTACACTAGAGCCACCAAATTCTGGTGATGAGGATAGTGATGGCGCTGCTGATGCGGCAAATGGTTTTGAAGATCGGGAGTATTTTATTTTGGAACCACCCGGTGATGATGATGAGAATGTCAAGACAGGTCAGGAGGAAATTAGGGAGTACAGTATACCACCGGATGCTCAATAGCCTAAAAACACCAACAAAAAAACTCCATGGTTTTGAACTAATTAAGAAGAGTGCAAGGTTTAGATTTTATGAGGGAATTTGGGATGATTCACTGCTGAAGGTGTACCGATTATATATAACAGCAAAATTAACAAATATGGAGCCGGGAGGAAGATTTAGTACAAATTACCATACAGAGATATGCTGCAAACACTATTGGTAACAGCATGTAGAATGATATTGGACTATGTCATGTTGACATAAGCTTTAAAAGTTACCTTTTCAGAGTCTGAATAGAGCAGCGATGTAGCTTGCGACCGGAGGAGAGTAATCACTCCGCTCAATGATGACACTGTGATGGCGTCGCAAACGATGTCGCTGCTCTATTCAGACTCTGAAAAGGTTAACTTTTTTAGTTTACTATTGGTAGCATTTTTGGTTATTTAGTATATCAATGACCCTTTTCGCCAGCCCATTCGGGGCTGGTACCTGTTTCAGGTTTGGGGTCAGTTTACTCAAGAGATTATATTTGTGTGGTATTGGAATGATTTTTTTTTTTTACTTTTTGTGGTTACATTTTTTTTTAATATTTTAATTCGATTTGTTAGGAAAAGTAAGTATGTTTTGCCGTTTCAACGAATGAAAACGAGTGAGTATTACCAAAGTTATGTTTGAATTAATATGACTTTAAAAGTTTTAGGTATAGGCCTAAAATGTAACAATAATAGTTAATATACAGCATCATATGGTCAGCAGAAGAAAAGTATGTCATTTCAGTGTCTTTGACCCGGGGTCCTTGACCACTGAACAGCGTGATATCACAGATGTGGTGATATCATGTTGATAACAGATCTAAGAATCAAAATCTTCATCATATGGACCATATTGATGTCAAAGTAATTATCTATCCTATCCTGTGTCGTAGCCGTTTTATGGATAAAAATGACTCAAAATGCTATTGATGAAATAGTTGCTATCATGAACATCAGTTTTGCCTTTTCAACGGGAAAAATCCGATGCAAAATAAAGTTTTTAGGGCCTAGCTATAATATGGGCATAATTTATGCATGTAGGCCTATAGTATTGAACAATGTACCCATTTGACATGCACTTATAGATAAATAAATTGTCTTACTTTATTAATTTAATAACTTCTATGTTATAAATAAAATGACACATAACGTAAGTGAAGCTACTTTCTATCTTTTTATTTGATTCATAAACTTACAGTCAAAACACACAAGAGTGAAGATTGCAGTGAGTAATCAGTCCTTTATAAATGTTCTTGCCACCATCTATCATATAGTAAACTATACATTGCTAATTAATATCAAATTATTTTAAAATAAAAAATGTACATGTAAGGTGAGTTTATATTATGTTATATGGCGAATTTAAGGAGTATTTCGTGATCCTAGCATCCTCTTTTTATGACATTTTTCAGTAGATATCCACAAAAAAAGCTTATTCTAAAAATTTCAGTTGATTCCGATTTTGCCTTTACGAGTTATGCATGGTTATGTGTACACAATGTGTTGCAATTTTGTTCTGGTATACCAGAACGAAATTCAAATTTCACGATTACTTTGCTAACGAATTAATCTGCAAGAAATATTTTGTACATAAACATTATGTAGACAGAGGTTTCCAGTGATATAAAAATCTCAAATTTTTTTGAGAAAAGTTAGGGGATGATGCTGTGGATCACGAAATGCCCTTTTAACTAAAACCTGCAGTCAGTGCAGTGTAGTATTTGTGACGTGGTATATCGAAAGCAGACACTTTTGGGCAGGATCGTAAATGGAGAAATAGCCAAAAATCTACCCGGGTGATTTTTTCACGATTTGGGTTTATGATGTTATTAATGTTTAAAATATTGTCTGATCGTTTCAGACCGAATATAACTGGCATGTTGTATTTTTGAGACATTTTTCAAGGTAATTCCTATACTCTCAACATTGTCAATAATATTTTTAAAGGCAGCTTATCTATTATTAATATTAAAGGCCCATTCAGTGATTTGCTCATCCGGACGATCGTAAAAATCATCAACATTTTGGTACCGTACCTTTGTTATTACATAGATGTGCTAAGTCTGCGAATGGTTCAGCCAAAAGCCGTGTAGGCCTATTTAAGACAAAATAAGACATTTTACACGAATCTGTATTTTTAGATACTGACAGTATCTAAAATTAGCTACAAGTATTTGCATGGCGGGGCTTGAACTTCGTCAGTACTGCTGTTTTCTTCATTTTTTGCCAAATTTGGCATTTCAAAAATACCAAATGACAATTTGAATGACTTAGGCCTATCCTTCTCTTTTAAGCAATTTATAAACAATTTTAATTTTTTACTCTTGCACTGGGATCACTGAATGGGTCTTTAAGAAATGTGGCGTATCATGTCAAAAACAGACATCTTTTGGACAGCTTATAAATTTGGAGGCTTTCACATAAAGAGCTATTTTGCTCCACAACGCCGTTTTCCCCAATAAAATCGGACATTCCTAAGCGAAGAAATTGAGCTCGTAAGTTATGGTATTAAAAAATTGGAAATTGAAATATCGTGGGTAAAAAGCTGAAAAGACAAATAAAACCAGAACAGAACAATTTAGAGAACAATAATGAATTAATAATAATGAACAATAATGAATTAAAGAGTTGACAGGAGATTAGGAGTTAATGTTTTCTGCAGTTTCAGTGTACATCTTCTCACCGTTGATGGTTTGGTGGACTGTCATGTAACATGGATGTAGTAAGTCGTGATCCTAAAAATGCCTTTCACATTGACCAAAACTAATTACAAGACCTCTTCTACATTGAGGCTGGCTTTCCCTTTTAAAGGGAATTTTATTACGAGGTATATTTTGTTTGGTGTATTTTTTTGGTATATGGGCCATTTTTCAAATTTTCTCAAAAATTGGCTGAACTTTTGGTAAAAAATGCTTGCTCCCTTTAATATTCTAGTATGCATATCACTGCTGATTAGCAATACACCTTATGGAGTAGATGTACCTAATTTAATTAAAAGTAGAATTAGGTACATCTACTTAAAAGTTGTCTGCTTAAAAGTTGTGACAACTTAAAAAGTTGTCACAAGCAAATCAGTCAGGTAACCAATACAAGTAAGGGCAGTACAATAGAATAAACGAGTGTTGGTAAAGCTTTGGTAAGAAATAATCAAACAGCTCAAAACCAATGCAATCTGATGAGAAAATTAAAGAGGGTATATTGTTATACTGTTCCGATTGGTTTATTGCATACACTCTATTGTGCACAGTGGAGATGATTCATTGCAGCTTTTGACGGAGGACAACCAAAGTGAAGTACCGTAGGAAACTACATGTAATATAGTACTAACCTATATCATCGGAAGAGATCACATATATGAGGACCAGCATTAACAGAAAAATACCATCATGAATATGCAGGACATGAAAGAGAAAAAATACAAAGAAAAATATTGTTAGAACAATACATGTCTCAATACTACCAGACATCTCTTTGAAATATAGCCTACATTACAAAAAAAAATTCTTAATCAGTAGCTGTGATTTAGCTTGTAAGTGCTAATTCTATTGGTTCCTCGGTGAGGTGATAGATGACAGTGGCCATGTTGTCAGGGAAGCATGCGAATGTAACACATTATAATCAAATGCAGTAAACCTTTGACGAGCGTGTATTGTAAGTATACATCGCGTATTCACTGCGTTGGACGCACTTGTCTCTCATTGGCTGCTGAGGCGATCTGCTGTTGCCGAGTGGAAATTTATGAATGAACTGTGCGCCGTACGCGTCGTTAGCGCCGAATTTGCAACATCAAGGTAGTCGCGCTCGTCAAAGGTTTGCTGCATTTGACTATAGATAGGCCTAGTACGCAAGTATGTGATACACGCATGCAATAGCAGTACGCAAAATTGAAGTTGTAAACAAGTTTCAAACTATATACTAAAATAATTTTTGCTAAATAAAATAAACTATTTTATTTAGCAAAAATTTGACCTGTCTATCCAAAATGACACAGTCAGGGATAAAAATAAAAATTCCTATTTTTTATTGAATACTGTATATATACTCAGTGATTAATGACAGGTACTTGCAAGAGGTCCTCAATATGCATAATATTTATCTGAAACATTTGAATCAATGTTAGAAATTTCTAAATGGTGTATGTATTATAATATGTGTGGGTGCGTGTTCTCACAAGAGGTATTTGCGCGGGTAAATTTAAGCACAGGGCTACATTAGCCTTTTCGCGATATGGCATACACAATAGGAGGGCAGTCTTCAATATGGGTAAAACCCGGCAAATTCAAAAGACGTCACCCATTTTGTGCAGCGCCATCCTGTTGTATCCGCCATATCTCGAAAAGGCTAATTGTATCCGCCATATCTCGAAAAGGCTAATTGTGTCCGCCACATCTCAAAAGGCCTAATTGCATTTTTGTTGGCACTGAGCGTACCTTTATAAGGGATAGTAAAACAAATGTTTTAAAGACACCTCGGAATGTATGGTGTAAATAGCGTGTAAACAGTCTGGGCTATGATTTACCCCACAATGACCACCTCTATGTATTGTTACTGTCAGAATCTACTTTTTACGCTGTATATATTTTTGCCTATATATTTCTAAGTGCAATTAAAATATTTGTATATAAATATAACTCAATCTGATACATCTTGTAAAGATGAACATGTAATAAAAGCATTTACATTTTTATAAAATAAACTTTGCCACATTTATATATTTGAAGTAGTATACTCAGGGTTTATATTTCCTAAGCATGTACCAGATATCCAAACTTCCAGCATTTCAAATGTTGATGATTAGTAGCCCTTGAACTTAAACTTAGCGTTAACTTTATAATTTCTGATCACGGTCACAGTCCACCAGCTTATAGTTGTATTGTGATTGGTCAAAACCTGTGACAAGGTTTGTATAGTAAAGGTTGGGGATTTCCCCTAGAATGCCCCACAGCAAAGTATCATGCCTTCCCAACATGCATTATTTCAGAGTCTTCATATCTAGGGATTTGTGTCTGAATGGGTGACTCCATTTGAAATCTACAGCCCCCCCCCCACCCCCTGTTAGAGGTTATGATTCGTATGGATTTCAAATAGAATAGTCCAAATGTCTCGTTAAGGGATAGCATCCTTATCTAACCATAACCAAGTCATTTGCTTCAACAGGTATGGGTGTTGTTCATTCTGATATATTCAGGTACTATTTTATTTTATTAAGTCAACCATTCAAACGCATTTCTGTGAATAGATAGAAGTGCTCTATTATTTAAAATCTAATCCTAGCCATAAAACCTAATCCTAGTTTTAAAACCAAACCATAATCCTAGCTTTAAGACCTAACCTAATCCTAGCCTTAAAACTTAATCCTAATTATAGCCTTAAAACCTAATCCTAACCTTAAAACATAGGGCCTAACCCTAACCCTAGCCTTAAAACCCAACCCTAATCCTAGCCTAAAATCTAAGCCTAATCCTAACCTAAAACCTAACCCTAATCCTAAAACCTAACCATAATCCTAGCCTAAAATCTAAGCCTAATCCTAACCTAAACCTAACCCTAATCCTAGCCTTAAACCTAATCACAACGTTAAAAGCTAACCCTAATCCTAGCCTAAATCTAATCCTAATCATAGCCTAAAATCTAACCCTAATCCTAGCCTTAACCTAACCCTAATCCTAGCATGAAAACCTAACACTAATCTTAAAACCTAACCCTAATCCTATAGCCTAAAATCTAACCTTAATCCTAGCCTAAAACCAAACCTTAATCCTAGCCTTAAAACTTAATCCCAACTTTAAAACATAACCCTAATCCTAGCCTAAAACCTAACCCTAATCCTAGCCTTAAAAACCTAATCCTAATCCTGACGTGGCAGCATTCACTCTACAGCTTCACATTTTTATCTTTCGGTTCAGTTTATTTTGACCAAGTTGTCTATTTTTGGTCTCCCATACTTCCTTATATGTCTAGGAAATCAAAGTGATACTAAGATTGATAGGATAGCATATAAAGGTTGATACAGTGAATATAAATATTACAAGCATGATTAAAGGGACAAGCAATGAACCTTATCTTAACCTTTAATTGCACATTCCTTTCAAAAAGAGTAATCCATGGATGAACTTTTTGTCATTACCAATATGACCATGTGAAGATTTCTGATGCAAGATGTCATATTTCCAATAGCTGCCTTGTGTAGCTTTTTGTATTATTATTATTAGAAAGTTTGAGTAATGAGATACATGAGTAATTGCTTATTATTCTTTGGTTCACCTGAAGTTCGGTAGCAGTGGCCCCCAGTTCCCCCCATTTACGAAAATTTCATTTTTTTGCAGCAATTTTGCACAAAATTGGTTGATTTTGCCCCCCTGAAATTTGCTGTGAAATTCTATATATACACATATGACACTGGGCAGCTATTGCATATGTGGCCTTCCTGCACTAACCCATCGATATATTAAGTGTTTGATATCCTTTCTACAATAGCTGCCATATAGATATTTGACCATTTCTGCATTCTATATTGTACACATATGACACCAAGCAGCTATTGAAGATGGGGTATTCCCGCAATACCTACGGTACTCATCCATATGTCAAAAAGGTGGGCAACTTGTGGAGATATAATTCGTGCCAATAGTGGAACAAACATGTTTGAAAGAAAGAAAATCAAAACTGAACCGGAGTCGGAACTGAAACTGGTCAAAACACACCTACTACCTTATAATAAAAGTTATGCTAAATTGCCAGGGGTGATATAAGAGAAATGATGTGCTGAATAATATATCTGGTAAGTGAATTTGATTTAGTTTTATGATAAGAAAAAGTATGTTCATAACATTATTGATTTTGACATTTCATTTTCAAACATACAACCAAACAAAAAGTACTGTTCAATATCATTATGCAATGGGCCATTCCAGTTGAAATCCATACACCCTATGGAAGACATGACCTTAGTCTCCCACAAAGGAATGTGAATTTCAAATGGGGTTACCTGAATTTGAAATCTACACCCCTGTGTGGGAAATTTAAGACCATGCATGTCTCCCATAGGGAGCATATGGATTTCAAATGGAACATAATAATTATCTACTATTCAGGCAAGTTACTACCAGTCTTCTAATGAAAACATGCTAAAAAGCCCACACTTTAATTTTTGAAGATAGCATGATATAAAAAGTAAATAAAATAGCCAGTGCTGTATTCTAGAGTGTAAAATAAGAAGTCAAATACATTTGCTATCTCCTGAAGATAGCAGGTTATAAGGAGATAGCATACTAGGAGCAAATTACCATAAAATGAGGTTATACGATGTCAGCGATTTCTTTCTTTTATTGCATTTTTGGCTTGTTCTGGTTTTTTTTAGCCAAATTAAAGAAGTAAAACTGGCATGTTTTCTTGCATGATCAAACTGTGACAAAGTACTGATGACACTGCCTGGAGGAAGCAACATATATATATACTATAGATGTAAAAAAATTACAAAATTACAAATATACACTGCTGTCTTTATGAAATAGTGTAAAGTGAGTAGACAAGTTAGTCACAATTGCACTGCTGTCTTCTGAAGATAGCAAAAAGTCCCTATTACTGTTTTTAAAGAATGCATGCTAAACAAGGCAAATCAAATTACAGTACCCATAATTTATGTAGACAGCACAAAGAAGCAGGGCCGGATTTACCTTTTTGGGGCCCTGGGCCAGGCCAAAATTTGAAGGCCCCAAACTCACTGTGAGGAAGGCATGTGCACTCAAGGGTAAGTTTTTAAACTTGACTAGAACATTTGCGCGCAAAGCGCTTGAACAATTTTACATTTGAGACTATTAGGCCAAATTGAAGCTGAACTTTGCTATATAATAGGCCAGTGCGCGCGAAGCAATTTTTGTACCCTATTTTGGCCCAAAACATGGTGTTTTTTGGCTAAAACGGAAGATGGATACTGTACAGGGCAATTTTGAGGCCCCATCTGGCCCTATGGTAAATCCGGCATTGCAAAGAAGTAAATTGGGTTATTCCACTTGAAATCTGCCAAGCCACTGTGGATGATTTAAGAAAGGTCTTTCAATGAGGGAGTATGTAAAATGCAAAATTTGCTATATTGTTGTATAATTATTAATTGCAGCAAGCAGAATTTGTCATGTTGAAAACACATTTTGATAACATAGGTGAAATTGTGAAAATATGACATATATCAAATACCAGCCAATTGTATTACCTTCACATAAAATTAATAAGAGACATTCTATCACATCTGTAAATGTCAAAATCCACAAAGGCTGACAAATGAGTCCGACTTTCATGCACTGTGCAACAACCAATTTTTGGTGACAACTGTCCTTTCACATAATTGACAAAGGTCCCCTTTTTCACCAGTAATTCAATTTTGCAGACTTTATTGAAGAAAGAAAAGCTTGTCTGACTTTCATTTTCATGTACTTTAAAACAACCCAATTTTTGAGGCAAGTTTCTTTCACATAATTTAAATAGGTCCTGTCCTACTCTCTAAATGAAAGAGATTGAAATCGGCAATTAGTGACATGATCTGACAAACCACTCCAAAAAAGAGAGACATTTCACACTTTTAGAAGAAATATGGTCCACTTTACTCTCAAAGCATAAACATCACTTTCAAACATAAAATTATGATTTCTTTACTGAATATTACCACCACCAGGGGCCACCAAACTCTTTAACTTTATAAGAGTGAAAATGGTTTGAAATAGTCCCCCCCTTAAAAAATCTTGGTGCCACCACTTAAAAGATGGTATATATAACATCTCTGCGGGGGTACTCAAGTTTGGTTTTGGTAGGGAGGTGCTACAAGAATTTCGACCTATTTAAACACAAATTGACAGAATTGTTACAAGTTTTCCAACAAATTTTGAACATTTTGTCAACAGCGAAACAAAATTGGGCTATTTTCCGTACAAAATTTATACCAATTAGAAAAATGATACAACTTTATACCAAAATTGACCTAGAAAAAGAGATCATTGATATACCTAATGCCGTGGCGGCACCAAAAACAAAACATTTCAGAGGGATAAAACATTTCAGGGTGGTTTATTCAGGGGGACAGGGAAGGCAAAATGAGGGGGGGGGGCAAAAATTGTACACATTAATTGTCACAATTTGATTTTTACTGCGGTGCCACAATTGACCAATGGCCGTAAATATGACCCATGTTTGCGACACATCCCTGTATGTCCATTTGTACCCCCCCAATAACATGTTAACAAATCAATACATTTTTGCAGCAATTTTAGTTAAATTGCTTATGAAATTGTTGTTATACAGTAATTTATTTTTATGCTAAACACAAAAGACAGGGACAAGGAAGTAAATTAAAAGAAAAAACAACAACAAAATCCGTCTAAAGTCAATTACTATAATAGGGTATGTGGATAAGCACAATATGTAGTAAATAACAATAGATACCGGTGGAATGTTGCCTTTGTATTTGTGCACATCTTGTGTCAGATGGTTGCCTTGTCTAATCTGTGTAAAGTTCACTGCCATGCCGTTTTATTTGGGATATAAAGATTAAGGGATCTGGAATGAGCGTTTTGACAGTATTTTTGTGGGACATGAGAGCACATCAGACATATCGAATTGCATTCTGAATACTGAAGAATGTCTTTCTGATATCAAATTTTTGAAATTCACGATATAATACAAATTTTTAAATTTGATATTTTTCACATTTTTGATATATAACAGTCCTCGAAGTAAATTTTATAAATACTAATGATATATTCTTAAAGTGTATGTAGCTGCGAGGAAAAGCCGATGATCAATTGAAAATTTTGACCTTTCATATTGAAGATATGGGTTTTTTCCCAAAAGACCTATTTTTTTTTTTTGTTCTGGGAAAAAAATCCATATCTTCAATACGAAAGGTCAAAATTTTCAATTGATCGTCGGCTTTTCACCCCACTTACATACACTTTAAGTATAAATCATCAGATTTATAAAGTTTACTTCAAGTACTGTTAAATTTCAAAAATATCAATTTTAATCATTTGCCATAAAATGTGTATTACATTGCGAATTTCCAAAAATCAAAACTATTTGATATCAGAAGGACATTCTTCGTATTCAGAATGCAATTCGATATGTCTGATGTGCTCTAATGTCCCACAATAAATACTGTCCAAATGCTCATACCCCATCCCTTAAGAAATTAAAAGTAAAATATCCCCCTTTCTGAAAAGTCCTTGTACTAAACAGGCTTGTACAAAAAGTTTGTTCTCCCCTAGAAAATTATGTTTTGAGAAATAAAAAAGATTCTAAATTCATGAAAAGAATGAAATATATAATAAACTTTCCAACTGATTTGTGAGAGGACCTATTTACCCGAAAATAAAAAAACCAAAAAATGTCCTGGACTCCTGCTTGCTTGGAGGAGCCCCGATTTTGACAGATTTAAAAATGAAACAAAATGTTAATGCAAAAGTAGCATTGATAATCAAAACATAATGCATGATTGACTTGTTTGATGATATTCATCTGAATTCCAAATAAAGGAAAGCACCATTTACTATCGAACCCATAACCTTTCGATTATGAGTCGAAGCTTTGATTATGAGTCGAAGCCCATTCTGCTCGGCCACCATGACACATACTGGTCATAGCGCTAGACTTTACCAGTTTTCATCCTGATGCAGCAGTGATGGGCGTATTTCCTTGGGTGCAGCTTCAAATTGCTAGTCAAAATTCAGTGTTCAATCTCATTACATAAGCCATTTTCAGAGCTTTATTTTGCTGCAAACCCTGGGGGTCACTCCCATTGTGGCCTGTACACCATCCGCGATAATGGCGCGTAAAAAGGGTCATTTTTGTGGGTAGGCACGATACGCCGCGTATCGCGTTTAGGGTGTCAAAAACATGAAAAAATAGAAAAAAGGGTAGCAAAATTGCAATTTCTAAATACGCGGAAATGAAATTTAGGGTATGAAATTTGATGTTAGGAATGAAATCCCTGTTTAGGGTGTCGTTTTAGCCAAGGGTTAAATCCTTGTTTAGGGTGCTTTTCAAAAGTTGATTATCGCGGATGGTGTACAGGCCACAATGGAGTGACCCCGGTGCAAACCCCATCATAGACTTATGGTTCCAGAGTTATGGCTATTTCAGTGTTGCTATTAAAGAACAATAAAATACAAAGAAAGTTGAATACTATCATTAATTATATCTCAAAATCAATATTCCCGATATCCCACTCATTTGGCTTGATCACATCACATATTGTTTTAATCGTAGGCCTCAATCTAAGATAGAAAACAGAACATGAGAAATCGGACCACGCCTCTTTACAGACACCACATAGATGTGCATGCGAAACAGCTACCTCAACGTGTTGACGTCACTACCACATAAGGGTGACATATTTTACACCAAATGGTATTAATTTATATTATAAATGTGCCAATAAGACTTTTCTTTAAAAGGGGGTACTACATCCCTGGCCAATTTTGTGCATGTTTTGCATTTTTCTCAAAAATTATAGCACATTGGTGACAAGTAAGATATGTATATTATAGGGGCAAGGACTACAACAACTGTACTGAAAAATCAGCAACTCAAAGCAAGTAGTTATTAATTTATTGATCAAATATTGATTGGTTTCCCCTCATTTTTGACTGTAACTCCACAACTGTTGTCTGTGCTGAAATAAAATTTCCAGTGCAGTAGATACAGTTATATACACATCTTACTTGTCCCCAATGCGCTATAATTTTTGAAAAAATGCAAAAATAGGCACAAAATTGGGCAGGGGTGTAGTACCCCCTTAAGTGACTTCCATATCATAATCATTACAATTTACTTATTTGCTTTCATTTTTTAGAAACCAAACAAATTTATATATTTCACTGGCAGTCTACACTGACTATTAACCGTAGACCACAATGATAAATACCTTGCTGTTGCTGTTGCTGACTGCATCAACAGTATGTGCTCAATATTGGCAAAGTCTGCAGTGGTAAGGATAGCATTTTATTCAATGTATAGAGGCCCTGCATTCTTTTATCGATTGGCTCCAAAGAAAGGATTTGAACCGGTGTCCTTCACCGTAGTTATGGCGGAGTGCAGTCGATTCAATTAAATGTTGTCATCAACCTATTTGATCATAGTGCAGGGGTATGTGTGTGAGACGAACTGTCACGGTAGATTGCAATCATGCTTTTGCTGAATGCATTTGAGTAGTCCGCCATATTTATGGGATGATACGTCATATGCAGGGCCTCTATTGGGCTATTCCAGTTGAAATCCATACACCTCCTATCAGATATGACCTTAATCTTTCACACAGAAATTGTGATTTTCAAATGGGGTTTACCTGAATGGTTGACTCCATTTGGAATCTACACCCCTGTGTGAGAGATTAAGGTCATGTCTCCCATAGGGGGTGTATGGATTTCAACTGGAATAGTCCATTTCTCCATACACAATAAGTATGAAAGTACTGAGATCCTACAAAGTATGCTTTAAAAATAAAATATAAAGAAAACTAGTGTCAAGTTTGATTCCTCTGGCTACATAATTTTAATGGAAGTAAAAAGTTAGTTTTGATATTGAGCCCTCAACTTTGATAGGGATGGGGCCCACTCTTTGAGTTTCATGTACAGAGTGAAAAGATCTCTCTTTCTAGAGCCATATAAGCGGGGGGGACACTTTTTGGAGATAAAATATTAGTCTAAAAAGAGGCTAGGGAAAAGAGCAAATCTGTGTTTCCGATGGAGCTATTGACAATTAAGAGTCACAAATCTAGCTGTTATGATCCGGGGGCACTCAAATATGACAGTGTACGCATGCGTGACCAAATTTTTTCAAACACCCCTAAACAGTTTTACCCTACCAGCCAATTTAGCCCCTTAATAAGATAATTTAGTGTAGAATTTACCCCCTAATGAGTTTTTGGCTGGTGAAAATGCAACAAATGTACCCTTTTTGGACTCATAATTTATCAAAAATTTGAAAAGGTACCCTAAACAAGTTGTCCAGTTTCAGAAAACTACCCTTATTCTTGAAAATCACTGTTTTTTAGACCCTAAACGCGTCACGCGCGTAATTTGCTTTGCCTAAAAAAACACCCCGTTTTACTTGTTTTTTGGTCACGCATGCGTACAAATCATTTATGTGAGTGATCCCCCCGGTTATGATCCTTTTGCAGGAAACTAGGTTTGGGTTTTTGTTGTTGTTGTACATCTTAAAACTTTTGTTCCATCTGGACCCCTAAAATCTCTTCTCATCATTGGTTGTTAAGTTTCCATTCATAATAATCAATTATATGTATATAATAACAATATATTTCCTACGGTAATATCATTTCATTTCAGTTTGTGCAACTGCCCAAGGATCGAAACAAGACCTCCATGTGACACTCAAAGGCTGGAGATAAGTAAGAATTTTTAAAAATCAAATATGATAGCCATAATGCAGCTACAAATGTAAGCTATTAGGCCAAAAAAAAAAGGTTTGTCTCAGAGCTCACGAGAAATTTAAAAACAAATGCGAAATGTGATTTTTTTTTTTATTTTTATTCCCGACATTTTTTCATGGTATTTTGAGAAAAAAGTCTGATTTTCGCCGATTTTTTCTGGAAAAAAATTTTTTTTTTTTTTTTAAATAAAAAAAATTTCCGCATTTGTTTTTTGTCAAATCGTGGGATTTTACAAGCGCGCGCAAGCTTTGAGACGAACCTTTTTTTTTTTGCCTTAGGAGTTTTTATTTTTTACGCGTTGCAGTTCAGCATGTTGATTTGATATGGTACAGCTATGTCTACGGTATGCGCTCCTAAGCTGCAAAGTCTCTTAGTTGTTGTAAATGGTTTATGGAATTAATGATATGGGGCCGGACAACCTGTAAAGTGTGCTCAATGTCTATGCGTTGTGTCTGTATAAATCACTGCACTTTTACGTCAAAAATTGTGATAAAAACATAGATTTTGGAACAATATAAAGCTTACTTAATTTGATCAATTCGTAATTTTAACCTTATAATAGGTTGGATGGTCTAAAAGAAAAGATAGCTGTAAAAACCTACCTTGCATCTTTACATAATTACTTTCCCTTCCACTATTCTTTCATTTTTTGTAGGGGATTTTAATGCAGGGGCTAATTTTAGGAACCCTACATGTGAAGCAGAAGTAAACCAGATAAATGATCTACCTGCTTGCTCTACTAGGACTCAGACCTGTCAAAATGTATGGTCATGCTGTATGGAGAATGGTGGCATGATATGTTCAGCCCCGGTACAGAGGGTTTCTGGATCATGTGTATCTTATCGATGTTCCAGTACAAGGGGCACCTGTTGTTATGGGGTACAGTGTATTTGCTCATTACCCTCTACAACTCCACAGATTACCACGCAAGTTCCAATTACTACACAACTACTGATGACCACACAATTTTCAACAGCCACACAATTGACAACTACCACAAAACTGGCAACTACCACACAACAGCCAACTACCATACATCAGCCCACTACCACACAACTGCCAACTACCACACAACTGCCAACAACCACACAACAGCCAACTACCACACAACAGCCAACTACCACACAACAGCCAACTACCACACAACAGCCAACTACCACACAACAGCCAACTACTAAACTACAGCCAACTACTACACAACAGCCAACTACTACACTACAGCCAACTACCACACAACAGTCAACTACCACACAGCAGCCAACTACCACACAAAAGCCAGCCAACTACCACACAACAGCCAACTACTACACAACAGCCAACTACCACACAACTACCAACTACCACACAACAGCCAACAACCACACAACTGCCAACTGCCACACAACTACCGACTACCACACAACAGCCAACAAGCACACAACAGCCAACTACCACACAACTGCCAACTACCACACAATAGCTAAGTACCACACAACTGCAAACTACCACACAACAGCCAACTACCACACAACAGCCAACTCCACACAACAGCCAACTACCACAACAGCTAACTACCACACAACAGCCAACTACCACACAACAGCCAACAACCACACAACTGCCAACTACCACACAACAGCCAACAACCACACAACTGCCAATGACCACACAACTACAGACTACCACACAACAGCCAACTACCTCAAAACAGTACACAAAACAGCCATCTACTACAAAGCAGCCAACTACCATGACTACCACACAATTTTCAAGAACTACAAAAACAACTACAGAACCATATGATACAACAACCCAAACTACAGAAATTGGTACTACAAAGCAACCAACTTCACTAACTCAAAGCAGAGACCCAGCAGAAACTAGACCAGGTGAACCCACTGCACCATCTGATGCAAACATGACTTCAAATGCAGTTGTGGCAATTGGGCCTACCGCTGCCAAAAATGCAAGTAATAAGTAAGTGAAGAGTTCAAATGTAAAAACAAAAAAACAAAAACAAAACACCAAAATATCCATTTCTCTCAATATGAGATATTGACAAATATAACCAGTCAATTTTAGCCAGAAGTCATTTATATTCACAGGATATAATTCGACCAATTCACAGCAGCTAACTACTCTAACCATAGACTTTGTTCTTTTTTTCAGGAACTATGCTAACAGGCCATAACTCTCTCCACACAGGTGTCGATTGCAGACGACAAGTTTCAATTTTTTCATTAATTCTAATAAATTTCATAATTGTAAATTTTAATGGCCATATTTGGAATCCGCATGAAAAATGCATTAAAATGAGTACAAACAAGCCTAGTATTGGTTCAGTGGTTCTTAAGATAGCTCTTGATATTTTGATAAAATGTGTCAAAACTTGGACTTTTTATATTGAAGCCTATGGCTAGCATGCAGAGTATTAATATCTCAAAATGTTTGAAAATGCTTATATCGCCATTTTGCATGTGGCCTTTTGAATACAATTGATACGACATAAAATATGGAATTGAAATATAAAAGTCAGAAACAAGGTGTTAGTTGTGTGAAAAAAATATTATTTTAAATCCACATCAATCTTTAGGTTGAAAAGAATATGAAGAGATTTAAAGTGCTCCAAATCAACAAATTAAAATGCCAAATTTAGATGATACAATTCAATAGAAAATTGCTACTGTGTTCAAGAAATGATTTTGAAAAACCTTGATATTTTGCTTGTCCATTCTGTAGGGGTGCAGCCATTGGTGGAGGTCTTGGAGCAGCGGCATTCTTACTTCTACTGTTAATTGCTGTGGTTATCTTGGCCAGAGGATACTGGCGTAAAGAAGAATATGCACAAAGGTATTGAGGGTTGTGGGTTTTTTCTTGTTTTAGTCTTTAAAAAAGCTTCCCTTACACATAGAGAAAGGAGGACAACCATGTATAAGACATCATAACCTTTACCTATTCAAAAATTATCCTATATGCAAGCATTAACCATTGAGAAACTCAATTAAATACTCATGAAAGTCTGAGTTAGAGAGCTGCCTTTAGGATGGATCATCTTCAAAAGATAATCTCCATCCCAAATGGAGATTTTAACCTCCTTGCTCAAAAAAGAACCCATATTCCATTTTTTGTTGAGGGCATGCTATAAAGGTTTGATGTGACTGGCCTATCCATAAAGCTTTATAAAAGTAACTAGTTTTGTTAAGGCTGGCCCCTCCCTTCCCACATACAGAGAACAAAATTAATTCTTCAAAGTATATGAAAAACATTATTAACTTAACCAGCTAACTTCCAAATAGACTAATGTTTACAGGACTTAGTTTTGTGCTTTTCCCTTGGTTATTAGGTAAAATGAAATGGGACCTGATGATTATTATATTATTATCACATTTTATTTAGTGTCAGTTATATATTACAGTTTATGCCATACCATAATCTCGTTTTTATTTTAGTGAAGCTTCTGATGAGGTGGAATCAAATGGTTTGGAAAAAGAAACAGGGATTGACATTATTGTCACAGGTAATAATTATAAAGCTGAAAATAGAAGGACAAAAACAAATCTACTTTGCACCTTTTCCTTACATATTTGAAGAGCTTTATTGCCAAATCCCTTACATCCACTTCAGCAATTTTGAGAAAAACATTAAAAAAAGACCACGGGGTTCGCAACAAAAGCCGTTTTTTGGCGGGATGCTTGGGTAGGATGAGCATCCCACTTTTGTTGAAAACCCCTTATATCAGTGATTTTTTTTATGTGTTATCAAAATTGCTCAAGTTGATGTAAGGGGTTTTGCAACAAAGCTCTTCATTTGTCATGTTTGTGTAAATGGTAAGACAGTACTTGCATGCACACACTTATTATAAAGTGGTATTTGTGAAGCAAAATGGAATAACAGATGCATAAAAGATGCCATCTTAATTTTCACCTCATTTGTTTCAGGTACAGACAATTCGGGCTATGCGGCTGTTGATGAGAAGACTCATACATCTGATACAAATGGTAGGCCTAATTATACCTATAGACCTTAGCTTTATAGATGGCACAATTCATATACAATTTGACATTATTTGCAATCTTCATAAATTAATAAATGCAATAATATTCATTATTTTCTTTTTTAATCTGACACTTAATTGCAACATCAACATAAAAAGCAATATTTGTGATCAAATTGGTGGGAATCATTTTGCATTATTGGAGTTTCTTTGTTTTTGTTCATTTTCCAGATTTACCCAATCATGCTGAAGATGCAATTCAAGACTCTGATGGCAACATTAACACATCAGAAAATATACTACTGACTGAAACAAACAATGCTAAAACTAACAAAAGCACAACAGAAAGTGTACCTTTAAAAAACATAAATTCTGATAAAACTGACAAAAGCAACACAAACTCTAATCATGCTGATGATAATGAAAAGACAAGAGAACCTAACTCTGAGTCTACACATGAAATTACAGAGACAGTGATAGAAGAAGTTACAGATGAAGTTACCTATGAAGTAACAGATAAACTTACAGACGGAGATACAAATGAAGTTACAGATGGAGTTACAGATAAAGTTACAGATGAAGTTACAGATAAAGTTACAGATGAAGTTACAGATGAAGTTACAGAAGAAGTTACAAATGAACTTACAAAAGTTACAGATGAAGTTACAGATGAAGTTACAGATAAAGTTACAGATGAAGTTACAGATGAAGTTACAGAAGAAGTTACAGATGAACTTACAAAAGTTACAGATGAAGTTACAGATGAAGTTACAGATGAAGTTACAGATGAAGTTACAGAAGAAGTTACAGATGAACTTACATAAGTTACAAATGAAGTTACAGATGAAGTTACAGATAAAGTTACAGATGACGTTACAGATGAAGTTACAGATAAAGTTACAGATGAAGTTACAGATGAAGTTACAGATGAAGTTACAGACAAAGTTACAGACGAAGTTACAGATGAAGTTATAAAAGTTACAGATGAAGTTACAGATGAAGTTACAGAAGAAGTCACAGATGAGGTTACAAATCAATCCACCGACAAGCACGAAACATCTTTAGAAATGAATCAAGATTCTGATTCATGATTCAAGTCAAACTTAAGTCAACAAAATCAGAAGAGTAAACATGTTTCTTGGATTGAAAAATCAACATTATGTTTTGAATGTTTATCCTGATACAAGTTATTATGGCACCCTGTTTACTGAAGATTAGGAATAGAACCAACTGGGTCAGATCCATAGCAGTGGTGTAACCAGAGGGTGTATGGACACTGGCGTAACTAGGGTTGGTAGCGCCCCTACCCTCCCCCACCCACCCGAGAATATCTTACACATGGGCAGTGGCGTAGCTAGGGGTTGTGGCGCCCAGGGCTAAGGATACATAATGCCTCCCCCCAATTGTTGAATTTTGTGCTGAAATGTGCGCACAAAAAAAAAAAAAGACATTCATTGCTTGGAGAGGCACAGAATTGATGCTGAATTGGTCAATTTGGCAAACCCCCCCCCCCAAGGGTGGCGACCGGGGCACGTTACACTGGGTCATAGTGGTCATCGACAACCTGTAAGCTGAGGCTTGTTGATCAACGTCTAGGCATTGTGCCTGTGCATAGCACAATATAAATCACTGCACTTTTTTTTAATGGAATCTTGGTGCTGCTGCCAAATCAGACACAAATTCTAGTAAGTGCAAATTGTTTTTTCACCTAAAAACTTTGTGAAATGAGAAAGAAAAAAAAATGGGTTAGTTCCAAGTGTGGGGATGAGCATTCATAGCTGTGAATACATAAAGAGTGCAGAAGCCGGTTCAAGCACTAGGTAGAATTTTTCAAGATCAGATTTAAGGTAAGTAGTTTACACATACCACATTAAAAAGACAAAGCAAACCCTCTGTAGCATGTCTTTTCCTATTGACAGAACTTTTGAACTGACAAAGCTTTTGTGTTCCTTTTTTTCTGGTTGAAATCACATAGAGAGTGTCTCAAAATAAATGTGCCAGCATTTACAAGTTAATGTTACACCTCTTAACACCTTTTTTACCACAAAGATAAAACATGTTATATTGCTTATTCAAAAATTTAAAAAAATTACTGTCTTTCACAACTTTTAATAATATTCAATAATATTTTGAGTGCTTCAATTCAGTAGAAGTGGATAAAAGTCAGTTTGTAAACAAATCTTTTGGCATTATTCTGTTTCTCATCCTTGTTTTGCTGTCTACTGAAGACAGCTTGAATGTGAGTAAATATATAAAAATAATACACAAGTTTGATTACACATGTTCTCCAGTTTTGATAGGGCACACATTTCCACTGTTTAGTGCAAGTGTGCCAACTATTTTTTCCTGGATTGTTGATCTTCAGTAGATAGCACCACTAATACAATTGTATAAAATATTAATCTATATCATTCAGGAGACACAAATTACACCATGCATTTAATTTTAGCTATCTTCAGTAGATAGAAAAACACATGAATTCAACATAATTTTATACAAAAAGTATATAAATATATGTGACATGATCAAGGGGAATGAGTCGGATGTCGCTAATATAATTTTTGAGATATTGGCAAAAACAGTATTCAAATTCTTTTGTTTTATATAGTTTTCAGCCATTGATAAATAGCTCATAACTCGGTAAACAAATGTCAGATTGTGATGGGGTTTGCATCAGAATGTAGCATTAGTAAACTGACAGTAAATGATGTAAAAAACTGCTAACTGAAAATTGCTGACATGTGACTCATTCACCTTGATCATGTCACATATAGGAAATGTACACACACTGCTGTAATTTGCTCAATTTTAGTATCCGATGTCTACTAAGCTCCTACATTAATTTACATGGTGCTAGGAAATTCTTTGGTATATTTTGATCATGATGTTATGTGTTTCTTTGATATCTACCAAAGATAGTTTTTAGGACATATATAGAAAATATTCATACAATTAGCATTTAACTGAATATATTTTAGGAAAATCTTTAGGTTTATTTTGATGTTTCATGCATTTTTTGCTATCTACTGAAGATAGCATTTAGAGCATATAAAATACTTTTAAGGGAAATATTCAAAGTTTAACAGAAGCATTAAAATCATGACATGTGCAAGTATTACACAGCTGTTAATAATTGATTTTTATGTTAAAATTAGTGTTAATAAAAGTTCCAATTTCATGGATTTATGTGTTATAAGGTGTTATATGTTCAAAAAAGTGTTGCTTAAATAGCTTTGTGAATATTCTCACATATAACATAAAACAAATTAAATAGCGTTAATATATTACCACTTGTTTTTAGAGTGTAAGTGTTTAGATTTTGAACTTGGTGAATATGGCACTTCCTTATGCAATCAATTGTTCTTTGATTTGTACAATTGATTTTGATTAGTCTGAGAAAATTAAAAACACTTTATTTCAAAGAATAACTGAATCAGTTTAAATACCATTTTCACATTTGACATTTGCTGAGACTGATCTGACAAAGGGCTATTCCAGTTGAAATCCATACACCCCCTATGGAAGACATGACCTTAATCTTCCACACAGGGGGTGTGAATTTCAAATGGGGTTACCTGAATGGGCGACTCCATTTGAAATCTACACCCCCTGTGTGGAAGATTAAGGTTGTGTCTTCCATAGGGGTATGGATTTCAAATGGAATAGCCATAGCCAATACCTGTGTGGGACACATTACACAATATTTGTTATTTTATTTGAAATTCAAATGGTGTTACCTGAATGGGTTAAATCCATTTAAAATCTTCACTCCCTGTGTAGGAGATTAAGGTCATGTCTTCCATGGGGGTATGGATTTCAACTGGAATAACATACCTGTGTGGAACACAGTACACACAATATTTGGTATTTTATTTGTTCATATACCATGTTTCTGTCACAGACAAAAGTACACAGACTTAACAATGGCTCATTATTCTCAAAATCCACCTGTAATACAGGTAAAATCCCCATATGACTTGCGCATTGCATACTATGAAACAGGAACTATATTAGATAATCTGTTAAAACACCGAGTGAAACTGATCAAAGTACACTTTTTATACACTTAAGAAATGTGAGGTTTTGATAAGCGTATCATGCTATGTTGCGGACTTGAGAATTGTATATCCAATATACCGTTGCGACTTGATTTATCCTGGACTGAGTTGAGCAAGCATTTTCTTGGTAAGTACTCGTACATATAGGTATAAAAGTACTATCACACTTGAGCAAGTTCATGTACCAATTATGTACTACATGTACCGGTTGGATTTTTCTTAATGCTGTTTCACTTTCCCAATAAATGTACTTTTCACTTTCAATGTAATGTAACTTGCTTGTTGTATTATTACTACGAGTAGAATACACAAGTACAATGCTTTGAAAGCATTTAATTCTACTATTATTACTATTATAAGGGGAAAGTTAATATTTGACCTAATGTAATTTCTTCCATGTGGCAAGTGCTAACATTGCAATTTATTCCAACCATTATGTTATATAATTATTAATTTATGCAAATTTATGCAAATTTGTTAAAATTTATGCCAAATTTATGTCAGAATATATCAGTATATTGGAGATAGTCTATTATTCAAATTTTGCATACTCCCTAATGTTTTTTTTTTTTTTTTCATTATCATTATTATTATTATCACAATTTGTCTCCTACATTATACCTATCTCATTTATTATCCAGTTTCAGATGGTATTTCCAAACATAATTCGTCTACATTCTGTTAGTCTATAATACACATGTCACTTGTATGACCCACCCTAGGACCCCCGGGGGATGTGCGTCATGGTTGGGTCATTTACCAACCAATTAGTGACGCAGGGTACGGTCATTTACTCAATATGTGCGTCACAACATACCCCGAGGGTGCGTCAGTGTCAGTCACTTTACCTAGGTGCGTCAATGGTTAGGTGCATCAGTGTCAGTCAAAATACCTAAATGGTGAGTCAAATTTGCGTCATGAGGACAGTCATAATCCTTAACATGAGCGTCACAATTTTGACGAGGGGCTCAGTCATTGTCGGCAAATGTCCGTCATTGTTTAGACGCACATGTGGGTCATGGTAAAGTTAAATCCGACGCACCTTTGTAAAGTGACTCACCACCCCCGGGGGTCATGGGGTGGGTCATACAAGTGACATGTGTATAATTTTCAATCACAAGGAAAATCATGGCTTATATCAATGGGATGAATTGGTTTCTCCTACTGCTCATCATGGTACAGAGTTCTTATGCACAAAATTTTAACTGGTAAGCCCCACATTTTTGAAAATAATAATACCATCACTAAATTTTAAGGCTTCTTAAAGAAGTCTGAAAGCAAAAGAGTTGAAAGGTCTCTGATATTCACACTTCAGTTTACATGCTAGTGGAAGGCCAATATACCTGCCAATTGTGTTTGTGTTAAGGGGAGTCTGCATTTATAATCACCCTTGATTGCAGACATTTGTATGATCTATGTATTTCAACGGCGGACATTCGTGGAACCGGGGACCATCCCTGGTTCCCTAGTATACACTAATCCGAAGAGCCAAGTGATGGTTAGAATTCAATCCGCCATTACAAAGAAATTTATGATCAAAAACTACCTAAGGAAGTTAACCATGATAAGAACTATATAGTTTGATCAGCTATAATAACATCACAGATTAATACTTTATTTTGAAAATATAGACCATTCAGGTCAACTATATCACTCTTAACATCAGTCTACTTTTTGGCGTAGTGGTAAAAGCTTAACAACTCCCAATGATTATGAGCTGATCAAATTATAGAAAAAATTCCTGCACTCAATTATTCCATGGCTTACAAAGTTAATTAAGAACTTTTTTGCAGATTTCAAATAACAACAAATGACATGGAACTTGTAAACCAACTCATAGTTTTCCTCCTTTGTTTACAGCATGTGCAGAGGCTGCATGAGAAGAGGCAACTGCACAACTTTGACTATAAAGTTGCCAGAGACAGGTATGTAATGTTATAAGCATGATCAATCATCAATCAATCAACCAACAAATCAATCAATCAATCAATCAATCAATCAATCAATCAATCAAACTATCAATCAATCAATCAACCAATCAATCACCCATTTGATAAATAGTTAAATCAACATATTTAAATAATGACAGCTTGGGAGCATAAAATGGCTAACTGCCTTAGCTACCTGGAACACGAAAGGTTTGGCATAGTGGTAAAACACAAAACTGCCTTTGTTTAACCACAGGAGTTAACCCTTTTGTGCACCAGGCAGGCCATGTAATTTACAATTTTGTGACAAGCAGTTGATAATAATTACATTGCTCAATATCACAGTCTCCTGAAAGTATGAAATGGTATGCCTCTGATTCTCTCATAACATGTTTTATTTTTTCAGTACCATTTGTAGCTGATGAGGATATTGTTAATCCTTGCTCAGGCTATCCAATTAACGGGAATGAATGTGGTCCAAGCAATTTACGTGTGGATTGTCATAGATATGCTAGATGTTGCTATAACAGACCTGATGAAAAAATAATGTGTTCACGTGGTCCAAAACAAAAATGTCAATTTGAAAGTGTCATGATGTCTTGGTGCTATTTTCCTCCTGGACATTGTGAATGCATTCCAGCAAAAAACAATGGTGAAGACAGCAGTGAACAATCCTCTACATATGATACTCCAAAAGGAACTACGGCAGAGCATTTGTATACTTCTATTCCAAATCACATCAGTCCAACTATACCAATAACATCTCCCAGCACTGCCAATAGTGATCCTCAAAAAGGGTAAGTTTTCACATCTATATATCTCCCAAGACACATCAGTTTTCAGAATTCCTGATACAATTTGAAAGAATCAGTAAGTCCTGATGCTATTTTTCTCCTGCAAACTGTACAGTCAAACCTCCCTTATACGGATCTCTTCTCTCTGTTATCAGGCTGTGTGACCTTCAGTGGAAAACATGTTCTTAAAGGAGTATTTCGTGATCCTAGCATCCTCTTTTTATGACATTTTTCAGTACATATCCACGAAAAAGCATATTCCCAAAATTTCAGTTGATTCCGATATTGCGTTTGCGAGTTATGCTTGGTTATGTGTATTACACTGCTCCATAGACAATACCTTGTAATTTCACGATATCTTTGCTAAACGAATTAATCTGCAAGAAATATTTTGTACATAAACATTATGTAGCCAGAGGTTTCCAGTGATATAAAAATCTCAACTTTTTTGAGAAAAGTGGGGGATGAGGCTGTGGATCACGAAATGCCCTTTTAATGTTCCAAAATGTTGAATTTGTTCCAAATTCAGCACTTTGGACAATCAATGCATAATTACACACAATTCACTTATCCTGATTTGTCATTTATCCAGCCAATGCTCGGTCCCATCATAGCTCAATAAAAGAAGTTGGATTGTATGTATCCAAATTGCTGTAAACTCATAACAGTTAGTTATATGAGCTCTGACAGTGATGTAGCATCATAAAGACACACCCACCCGACCCCATCCAAATGAAGAAAATGTCAAATTAAAAAAAATCTCATGAAGACTGCTGAAAAAATGCCCATAGGCTCCTCAATACACCAATCAAATGATTCAAGCTTCTAAGTGTTGAAACTATTACAGTAAAACCTCATTATAACGAAATCGGATACAAGAAAAATCCTGTTATAAAGAAGTATTTTTCCAGAACCAAGATACAAAATTCTTTTGTTATTTATTGTTTTTACAACCCTGATATAACGAAATTTGGATATAAAGAACTAATTTCTCTGTCCCTGACAACTTCGTTATAATGAGTTTCCACTGTATAATTTTTAAGAACAGTTACTTTTGAAGAAGATCAGTGCAGCCTTCAGTAACATAATAGAACACCATACATTTGTCTTAAACAGGATATCTGTTGCAGTAGGCATCGGCATAGGCCTGGGGATTGGATTACTTGTTCTGGTGATAGCCATTGCTGTAGGTATGATGATATATTGCAGAAGACTAGGAATACAACAAGGCAGAAAGGAGAGTCAAGTACCCATCAAATATAACAGGTATAATCTAATATTAAAACATCAAACTATTTTAGCCTATTCCAATATTACATTCCCTGAGTACACTAATGTGATATGTAGTCCGCACAATATTTATAGGTTAATGAACGTGTATTACTTGTTGGGAGAGAAATTAGACAAATAATGAATGCGTGCTGATGTTGATGCGTCTAATTAGACGCATCAACATCAGTGCAAGTGCATTATTTTGTATAATTTATTGAGCAACAAGTAATACAAGTTTATAACAATTATAATTATTATTTATAATTTTATAACAAAATTATCACTAAATATATTGGAAAATAGAACCAATTATAAATGTATCAACCCGCCCGAAAAATGAATCAATTGTACGCGACTCAAACGTGCGCGAAAAACTGCGTGTAGTATGCGGAGTGCAATTAGACACAATCAATGCATGGTTAGGATTTTTCTAACGCTTGCTCTAACTGGTTCTCGCTATCTTAGAGTGTATGAAACTCGTGCGATATACTCTTTTAATGTGTAGGAATGACCTTGTGCACATAAAATAGTGATTGGTTTTAGAATAACAAAAGATCAAGCTCCAAAAACCAGTGTAAAAGTTACAGAGCATGAAACTGTATGATTTACATAACAAAACTTTTAGAGAGCCAAAGCCCTTTATAGCAAGTTACTGTTCATCTGGTTTCTCATGACAGTGTCCCATGCAGGATTTCATGAGTAAAACAGCCAGTACCACATTCCCTGACTGACCGTAAAAATACAAGCACTGGGCGACAATTACTTTAATTTGAGCGTAACCCAAGGGTGTCACTAGGATTTGTGACATCAAGGGAAAGGATAGATGACACCCCTTCCCTTCTTGATGGGCGAACAGACATCAAGTCAAGTCAAGTCTCCCATAATGACTCTTCCTGAACACCTTGCATGCAGAACCTGCAAAAATTGGGCAAAATATGACTAAATTTGGTCATAATCAAGGTTGATTTTGGTTTCAATGGTTTTATAATCACTGATAATAATAATAATCAAACACTAAAGATATACCAAAGTTTTAATTTCAGATTTTAATGACTTCATGTACATTTCACAGAGATGATGAACAAGAAGATTATGCAGAAATAGATGGAAATAGATACAGCAATGGAATTTCTTTTGGAGGTATGCTGAACTATTTTTTTTTTCTCTTCTTTGAAGTTAATTAACACTCAAAGTTTCTAACCCATTTTGTTACTGATGTTTCATATATCTCATATTACATTAGGCTATTCCGGTTTAAATCCATACATGGGAGATATGACATGAATCTCCCACACAGGGGGTGTAGATTTCAAATGGAGTCACCCATTGAGGTAACCGCATTTGAAATTCACATTCCTTGTGCTGAAGATCAAGGCCATGTCTTCCATAGGGGGTGTATGGATTTTAACTGGAATAGCCCATTTTGTGGGTTAATGCACCAAAGCTGGAATATAAACGTTTTGCATACTTTGTCAAATGTTCTGATTTTGATTTGATTTTTTTGGATTTCACAATACTGAATAAGTCAAAGAAAGCCTATTGTGAAAATTATTTCCATTTGGGTCCATTTGAAAACCAGGATGGGTTGAGATAGTTACAGTGGCTGTGCCACAGAGGGTGTGGGGGTAGAAATTCCCCCAGTCAGAACTCTCCCCCCCCCCCAATGCCCCCACAAGTAAAAACCCAAAATTACGACAATTTCCACTTTTGGCAGCAATTTTGGCAAATTTGTTTGATTTTGCCCCCCTTCCCCTGGCAAAATAATTCCCCTCTGAAGGATGGAATCCTCTCATGATATACCCAACACTAAATGCACCATGGGAGAATGGAATTCTGAATTTAATCTACAGATGTTGCTAATTCAAACTGAAACTTTTTTTTCCAAGACAATACCCCAGCAAGTTTTCCACTATCAGGAATTAAACCTGAAACCTCTTGCACCAGAATCCAGAATTCTAACTACTGAACCACAATCTCTTATCCCACATATTAATGACTTTTGCTATCTTCATTTGTGTCTAGGAGCACTGAATCCAGGCTACGATGTTGTCAACAAAGAAACCATACGTGGCCCATCACATGGAGAATACACCACTCTCAACAAATCAGAATCGTCAACCATCAACTCTCAATACCAATCTCTCAAGAAACCAAACCAGGATTTTGGATCAGCAGATTACACAGATCCAGAAAAATACACTGAGCCACCAGTTTTCAATACAAGATCCTCCCAAGCCCAAAATGCTGATAGCGATGATGATGACTACATCGGTCAAGACACGAGCACATCTAAGAATGTGGATTTGCAAGATTCCAATGATCCCAGCAGGGAATATTTCACTCTAGAGCCCCCAGCTGCATCTCAACCAATCACAGACACTGATGAACAAAAGAACAAAGATTATGTTGATGTAGATGATCCAAGATTGTCTAAAAGTCCAACATCTAAACTTGGTTCTGATTATGTGAATGTGGATAATCCAAGTTTATCCAAAAGCCCAGTGCCTAAATTTGGGTCTGATTATGTTGATGTTGATGATCCAAGTTTGTCCAAAAAACCAGTACCAAAATCTGGCTCTGATTATGTTGATGTTGATGATCCAAGTTTGTCCAAAAAACCTGCCAAAAAACCAGTACCAAAATCTGGCTCTGATTATGTTGATGTTGATGATCCCAGTTTGTCTAAAACCTTGGGATCTAAACATGGTTCTGATTATGTTGATGTTGATGATCCAAGCATACATACATAATTAATTTGACTTACTCACATCACAAGATGTAATACTCAGATATACCCATGGTGTCGGAGGGGAAATTTGAAAGCATTTAGCCATGTTGTATCTTAAGATCTCACACCACCGAATAGAAGTATGGATAAGTGCCATTTATGTTTTAATTCATAGAAAAAGTTTATAAATTAAATTAAATATTCAAATGAGCAGAAATTTGTACGACTTTGGTTCAAATTTGATAACTAATGTTAAATCTGGCAAGTACCACAGATGTGAGAGATTTTAAGCATTAGTTTTCTGTCGAAAAACTCTAGCATGATTTTGCATGGAGAGTATATAATCCCCAGACATCATGGACTTCTGAAGGTTGAAGGTTCTCTGTATTCCTAAATCATGTGATTTGGAATGATTTGAAGTGACCTCCATTTTCGGAGATGAGTCTGGTATTTATTCCTAGCTATTATGTGAAATGAGACACATATAGCAGCCGACAAGTGCATCGTTTTGATATGGACGTACATATATGAGGGAATAAGTTCAATCTATTCAACCAGATTCACGTACCTTGGAGCAACCAACGTTGCGGCCAGTACCACTGACCTTCAGCTGGGTTGTGATGTTAAACACCTTGAGAACGAGATGACGTCGCCCTGTGACGTCATTTGCCGAGGTAGAGTTCTGATGGTTCTGTCCCAGGCGTGTGAGAGGTTGTTCCTGAGTCCTCCACCACGGTTGAGGGATGGTTGTTCTGATCGCACCCAGATGGCTTCTTTCACTCCCGTTCAGTACCACCGTAGCTTGCGGTCGAGGACTTTGACGTCCTCTAGGTCCACCTCGTGTTTGCTGGCTTTAAGGTGAGTATAAACCGCTGATTCAGCCGGGCCCGAACTAGCGCGCTGATGTTGTTTTAGCCGTTTCTTAAGTGGTTGAGATGTTTCTCCAATATAAGTGTCAGTACAATTGAAACTCT
Source organism: Amphiura filiformis (assembly GCF_039555335.1). Taxonomy (NCBI): domain Eukaryota; kingdom Metazoa; phylum Echinodermata; class Ophiuroidea; order Amphilepidida; family Amphiuridae; genus Amphiura; species Amphiura filiformis. The sequence continues at coordinate 19,838,496 of NC_092647.1, read as the reverse complement.
CGCGCACTGAATACCATATACAAGTCCACTCTGCCTGCCTTTGGGTTGCTTGTCCTTGGGGTGGACTAAGGCTTGGCGTATGGTATTGACTGGCTTAAAGTGAGTTGTGATATTATACTCTCTGAAAATGCGCTTAAGTTTCTCTGATAAATCACCGTGGTAAGGAATTGTAGCACTTGCAGTTCTACCAGAATTACTGTTGGAGTGTTTGGTGGGCTCTTTACCGTCTTTTCCACCTGAGTTCAGGGCTTTATCAATTGCCCAGTTCTTGAAGCCACAATGGTGGAGAGCTTTACGCAGGTGATCTTGTTCCGCTTTCTTTTCGGATTCCTTGGTGACAATGGTCTCCGCTCTATGGAAAAGAGTCTTTACCACACCGAGTTTCTGGATTAGCGGATGGTTTGAGTCGAACTGCAAATACTGGTCAGTATGAGTCTGTTTTCGATAAACAGATACTGACAGGGAAAGGTCTTCCTCTCGTGAGCGAGACAATCAAGAAAGGCGAGCTTGTTGTCTGATAAGCCTTCTTGGGTGAACTTGATATTGGGGTCAACTTGGTTTATGTGGTTGAAAAACCGATCTAGTTCACAGGCTTTAATTAACACCCAGGTATCATCGACATAACGATACCACTTGGATGGGCCGATACCGTCAAACGTCGACAATGCTAAGCGTTCAAAGTTCTCCATGTAAAGGTTGGAAATGATCGGAGAAATTGGTGAACCCATACTGCAACCATGCGATTGTTTGTAAAATTGACCGCCATAGCTAAAATAGGTGTTATCCAGGCATAATTGAAGCAAATCACACAACTGATCCGGAGACAAGTCAGTACGTTCGTGCAAACTTGTATCTTGTCTCAACACTTCACGTATCGCTTTCACCGCATCAACCGGGGGATACTGGTGAAGAGTGCCGTAACATCAAATGATGTGATAGTCTCGTCGGGTTCCAGCGATAAGTCACTAATCTTATCAGCGAAGTCTTTGGAATTAAGGATATGGTGCTCAGATTTACCGACTAACGGCCCAAGGATCTTTGCTAAAAACTTTGCGATGTCATAAGTAACAGTACGTGAATCTGGTTGAATAGATTGAACTTATTCCCTCATTGTATGATTCCCAGATGATTGAGAGTATTCACAATACGTACATATATGATTAGTGAGCTAAATGAAAAAAGCCCTGAATGGATTGTAAGCTGTGCAAAGAGATGTTAACCAATCAAAAAGAGGAAGTGCAAATGGGGCATAATAACACTGTATAAATTATTGTACTTTCAATAGCTCAATTAGTCATTAAAGGGATACCCATTATTATTATTATAGTGTTCAGCAAATTCTTTCAGCGGTGTTTGTCTGCTCTTTCTGATTATTGCGTTAAAAGCAGGCAACTGATGACATGATAGAGAGAGACTGCAAAACTGCTCAGCCGTATGGCACATTCCATACAATCAGAAAATGGAAGTAAATCAAGTCTGAATTTCGCAGCTGTCGTGATCACTGGTACGCTGTTCAATTTACACACTGAGTGATCGAAGCCTAACCAACACAGCGAATTTTGGCGACTCTCGCCCCGTAATAATCAAATTTTACTGTATTTAATTTATTTGAAGGTTAGTTTTGTGGGGTTCATTATCGAACCCCAATGGTTTTAGCTTGAATTAATATTATTTATTAACATAGGCCTACTTGTTTGTGATATTTTAAGCGTTTTAAAATTTCAAAATAATCCCATTCAATTACACGGCTGACAAAGGAAATTTACTGAATTTAGAGAATGGCAACAACACTCACTTTCTGAACCAAATATTTCTAAGAAATCATTCTCCGTCATCAGTGCATGGTGTAAAGCATTAGAGAATCATCAGTCAGTCTTCCAATAGCATTACACTGCTGATGACGACGGAGAATGGTTTCTTTGAAATATTGGTTCAAAAAGTGAGTGTTGTTGACCAGTTTTAAAAGCTACTTTTGATGGCTATTCCCAACATGTATAAATATTTTCATTCACATTTTAATTTCATTTTTACTATAAATTTCAAATGAAAACCAAACTTGAGTAACCAAATATCAAACAGCTGTAGCCTACATGTTGGATTCTAATAATGTAACTTATCAAATAATGTAAAAATAGGTGTTTCGAAAACAAATCTTCATGAATAGGTAACGTCATAGCATTGACAATTTCCTTATACACATTGGTATACAATATTACTCTGTAAACTGAATTTGGCTGTTCCAGTTAAAGTCTACAAACCCTCTATTTGAGATGATTTGTCACGGCCCTTTATGGAAGACATGACCTTAATCTCCCCAAAATAAGAGTGAATTTCAAATGGGATTACCTGAATGGGTGACTCCATTTGAAATTTACACACACTGTGTGGAAGATTAAGGTCATGCCTTCTACAGGGGGTGTATGGATTTCAACTGGAATAACCCATTTGAAACTATAACAATAAGGAAAAGGAACATTGAATATTATTGAAACAGGAATGTATTAATCATGTTAATCGAATATGTGACATTTTTAAATGTCACATATTTTTTAGGTCATATAAATATTAAAATATAAAAATATTTATATGACCTAAAAAAAATTACAAGAAAATCAGACTTTTGCTTACTTTAACAGGGACCACACAAATATGTGACCAGCTTTGTCACATATGCTTAAATTCACCATTATTTACCAACAAATAACTGTATCAGTGTTCTACTTCATTCGTAAGTGGTGCCGATTATCTTTCCATTACAATCCCAATATTTTGATGATGCATTTTTTTATATGTGGTATCTATTTTGGTGTCAATAAATCTTGTAAAATGTGGTCTCTGAACTTAATATTTTGACTTTATTGATGTATTGCTTTGAGGACAACTTGTTGATGTTGGATCTTGAAATTAGACGATTGTCGACAATGTAAATTTTACTCAACAACAGCCCCAATCTAATCACACTTTTTGGCCTCTCCTAATAAAATTAGTTTAGTTTGCAGGACATCATTGGGCTATTCCATTTAAAATCCATACTCCCCCTGTGGAAGATTTAACTAAAGTCTTCTACAGAGGGAGTATGGGTATCAAATAGAAAAGACAATCGGGTAACTTCCATTTGAAACACTCCAGTTGCAGTATGTGCAAGATATAGGTAAAGCCATATATACAGGGGGTGTATAGGTTTTAACCCTAGGCATTTCCATTTGAAAAACATTCTCCCTCTGTGGAAGACTTTTCTTACATCTTCTACAGGGGCATGTCAGATTTCAAATGGAATAGCCCTATTGATCTTTTGGTCTATTCCCTAAGAAGTATAGTTCTGCTAAATATCATGCAAGTGATAAGACCAATTATTGAATCAAAGGTTTGTCTCTGGCTTCTGGAAATGCAATGATGTCGTATGCATTTTTTTTGAAGCTGGCTTTCCCTTTTAAATGGAATTTTCATTTTCTGAATGATTTTTTATTGTGAATTTAGTGAAATATTACAAGTCTAATTAACTGAGAACTGTGGAATAAAAAATCCCAACAAATGGCCCAAAAAATGAAAATAAATGTGGACAATTTTATACCAAAATATTGAATTAAATATATGCAACTTTGTAATTAAACTGTATATCATTGTTTCACCTCACAATCAAAGGGTAAAGAAAGTTCATATGTAATAGTTAAAAAATATTACAGTATTGAATAATATTAAAACAAAATATCAGATGTATAATAATATTAAAGGTTTTGAGTGTATATATCACTTTTTGAAAAGCATTATTGTCGCTTGAAAATGTACCAATTTTCTGTGTAGTCATCGGAAATAATATAAAACATTACAGTGACAATGTTATCATGACAAAGGAAGTTGGGGAAACATAGTTACCATCCGTTTTCAATGTGTTCCCATAAAAAATAACCAAACATGTAAACATCCTAGTCATTTAGTGAAAGGTGTAGATAAGTTCTACCCTTTAAGGGTAGATGCGGTATTGTTGGTCAAAGCAGCCAAAAAATTATTAAAAAATAACACTTTGATGTTTTGTAAAAGTTCATTCTATAAATCATATACTTTGAAAACTTGCTTAATTTATTGTTTGTTAATGAGTTATGTACATTTTACAAAAGTGTTGTTGTTTCAGTCCTCTTTACAACATAACTCAAGAACCACAGGACCTACAAAAGTATTTCTGTGATATTTGAATTCTTCTACATGCTCGCAAAGAAATGAGCAATGCAATTTTTGCCAAAGCTCACTACTATTCGCAAGATGTTGTGAACTACCAAATCGCAACACTTTAAAATAGTGTATTACCTTTTAAAGAGATACTGTTTAAAAGTACCATCAAGTTACAGCAGAAGACGTAATAAAACATGCTTCCAAGTTTTAAGTCATTATTTTTTAAAGTAAGGGGTCTACATTTGAAGATTTTCTGATCAAAATCAAATCTTACTTTCAGGGGGTGTCTTACTAGCAGTTAGGTGGTTGTGGGTACATGCCTGCAGTGGCAAAGCCTGGACTTTTTTTGAGGGGGGTAAGTTGGCAAGGTAACTTTCAATGGGGAAAACTGACAAAAAAATTATTAAAAATTGTCAAAACTGGGCTAAAAAGTACAAAAAAATCCTACAAATCTTATATACCAGGGGAAGGGGGACAAGAGGGACAGTTCCCCCTGGCTATGTCACTGCATGCATAAACTAACCATACACCTCTAAAATACAGTTGTTATTTATGAATGCATTTTGATGCTATGATTTTCCATGTAGTAAAACGGTCCAGCAACTGGGTATCCACTGTTACACAGATTTCTCATGTACGTGTCCTCGTTTGCAACTGTTTACAAATACCCACCCACACTGTTACATGGCAATTTCTCAGTGTGTCCTCGTTTGACGGCATTTACAAAAGCACCCCCACATACATACACCCACTTACACCACCACACCACATGTATACCAAAAATAAATAAATGTGTCGGTTTTATTGCGATGCATTATATTCCAGGGCTTTTGTAAAGGAAATGCCAATATTTCCATATGAATTGAGGTTATACATGCACAGGAACTCGACACCGCATGTTCAATGCATGGGAAATACCCAAGTTTCTATAAACACTGGTTCGATCATACCATTCATACTGACGGCCAGGATGCGCGTAAAGAAAAAGGAAGTTTATATTAAGGACAATAGCTGGTCCGCAGAAGTATAAAATGTGAAAGTCAGCAATACTTTGTCACTGTGGTAAAGTTACTAACTTAACGTGGCAGTATCGAACAAATAGGCCCATATCTGTAAGTCAGCTGTATAAGGAAGCTCTATTTGGGTCATAATAACACCATGACTGATGTTACAATTATGTCAACAAGGGAGTTGATTTTGACAGCTTTTGGACTTGTATTCATGGTATCTGTATTTCCAGTGTGCCGTTCCGAGGAAAATTCCACTAGTCTTCAATCTGATAATCCAGAGAGCAGTAAGAAAGATAATAGCGACTCATTATTTGGCAAGTATGTATATTCTACCACATGAGTAGATCGAAGGGTTCGGGGCTCTGTTTGTAGGGGTGTATGTGTGTATTAGTATAGATCTGCAACCATGGACCTTAATCTGACATTAAAATGGGTCACACCTGCAACCAAGCATTTGCCATATATAAACCAATGTCAACGTCTATGTTCTTTGGGGGGGTCCACACTTGGTATGTAAAAGTCTGGCATGCATGTCCTGTGGGTATTCTCAGTTAGGCATTTCATTTATTGGTTCGATATTTTCTAGTCGAAAAAAGGTTCATAGCAGCAGATCTGTACAATTAGGGTTGTGTGTGTATTGTGTGTGTGGGAGGTGTGTGCATCTGTAATTACCTACAAACATGGACCTACATTAGGATAGGGGAGAGCGGGGAGTGTTCGCCCTATTTTTTTCTGACCAGCCTAGCGATGTCAATTTTAAGGTTAGGGATGACCTGATTAGCCCATGTGAAAGCCCTATGTCTTAGCTATATACGACCACAATCCCAAAACTATAGGCCTTACAATAGCAACAGGATAGAGCAAACAAAAAAGTTTTGCAAAGTGTGGTGGGGTAAGTTGGTGGGGTAAGTTCACCCTAATCACAAAAAAAGATTTAAACATTGCATAACAATAACATATTCAATGCAAACATTTAGCAAGAGTATACAGGGCATTCTCTTCTGGGAGTCACTAAATTAGTTGCAGGGGTTGGGTCATGGTAAAGCGTAGGGGTCCAAAGTGAGCTTAAGCGTATATCATGTTTACAACCGGGAGATTATGGATTAGGACCTAAGCGGTGGTATGAGTAATACTGATATCACATAACTTTAAAAAAAACATGCTTTTCAGTAGTTTTACCTTGTTTAACGGTATAATAATCAATATTTTGCATAATACGCTGATGGGGCAGGTTAAGCCTCCAGTTTGGGGTAAGTCCGCCCGGGAAGATATAGGCGAACATGCCCCATCCTCAAAGGCGAACGTGCCCCTTGTGCACATTTTTGTATTTTCTTCTAGGTATGCAAAATACAAATCGAATAAGGAGTTTATAACTGCATTAAATCTTTGAGAAATCCCATATGTTCCCAACACAGATTTCCATTAAAACCATCTGTATTTGTGTATCAATGATAATACAACATTATTAATGCAACAAAAAATTACGTTTTGGTGTAATTTTTTTGTTTTGGCTGCAGTTCGATGAACACGTCCCTAATATGAGAAGTTTATAATGACCTATGAAACCTAATTTTGCTATCACCAAATCCCCCGATAGCCGTATTGCTGAGAAACAAGGGGTGGGCGAACCTGCCCCTAGGGCGAACACACAGTGTAACCATGGACACACCTGCAACCGAGGACATCAGCGGGTCAGGACAACGCAATAATGTAAAAATGCATTTAACAGTGGTCCACATTCGGGGGACAGGAGGACAGGTCACTGTAACGATAGCCTATTCGTTATAATCTAAAGTAAATCAGGAGCTCTGGCAAACATGGTTTATACTGTAGTCCGACATCTTGGTACCCAATTAGTCTTGGGCGTTTATTGATACACATAACCTGGCGATACTATTGATGGGCGGTATCGCTATTATCACATACTGTAACAGTCACAATTTAATAGGAAGTTGTCAGGTGTGTGTATGGGGGGTAGGTCCACAGTACATGTGTCAATTAAAATCAGGTGTGTGTGTCCTCAATTAGGGGGGTACGAGTTTGGGGGTAATGAAGATTATGAAAATTGAATATGCCCACCTTCATACTGATTTTGCTTGATCACACCACATGTTTACATTTCATTACAGGCTATCTACTTATCATGTGTTAGCAATTGGTGCTGGAGTTGGGGTGGGGCTTTGTTTCCTGGTCTGTTGTATAGTTGGTCTTTTGGTTTATTGTCGTCGCCAAGGGAGAGAGGAGGGTAGGAAGGAGGAGCAAAGAAGAACATCCAATAATAACAGGTAATGAGCTGTGATTTGGGGGGGGCAAGGTGTTAGCTAGCCACCATCCACCCATCATTTTGGTCATTCTCTTGGTCGGACTGACGTCACAAAGGGGAAATAGCCTTGTAAAACCAGGGTGCGCATGTGCAGTTCCCCTTTCTCGAGCTGGTTGCTATGCTGCGCGCTGGTGCATAGGGGACGACAGGGACAATTTTCCCGGATGTCCGATCGAGTGAATGCAGTTTACTCCTGGGACAGGCAAAACTAATGCCTTTGACTTGTGCTAAATTCTAAAAATAGTGCTTGAATAAGTTCTGTGAACTCAAAATAAAACAAGACAAGTAAATTATGGCTATAGCAACAGCTATTTGAACTGTTAAATATAAAAAATATCAATTTTTAATAATTTGTCATAAAATTTGAATTAGGCCTATATCGCAAATTTTACAAAATTACTGTGCAAACATCGCTATCTGCTCCCTTAAGGTTCCATCTGTGAGCATAGCAAAAATGATCAATTTGTGTGAATATCTAAAAGTGACAGATAAATTTATAAAATTTGTTGTTAAAGTTATTAAATCTGGTTAAAGTGCACAATCATGTTTAATTATACTTTGATCAGCTCGTATTTGGTGGGACTTATAACATCGCAGATTAATATCAAATTATTTTATTTTGTCTTGTAACATCTCCCAGAAGCATCAAGAATGATTAATTCAAGTCCTATACTTTATCTACTCTCTTTAACGCACAAAATAGAGACCAGACAGGTGAACTAATAGCACTCTTAACGTGTGTCTACTTTTCGGCGTAATGGTAAAAGCCTAACATTTCCCGCCTATTAAGAGCTGATCAAACTATACATATGTCAGGGCCGTAGCAAGAGGGGCGGCCGGGGATGCCATGGGCGCCCCACTTTTGGAGAAATTTGTTATGTTTTTCTTTGTATCTTTATTTCAATATGGGCATAGATTTGTAATTTGGCTGCCCCATATTTTGTGATGGCCGCCCCACATTTTTCGACCTTGCTGCGGCCCTGACATATGTACTTATTTTTATTTCAGGCAGGATGGTGCAGCCTACACAGAGATAAACACAGAACAGGAAACATCGTTTTCAGGTAATAACATTGTTTTTATCCTGCTAAGATAAAAAACCACCATTAACTAAATTTGAATTGAATGTTTTTTCCCCTCCCAATAAGAGTTTGTTTCATTTTTTAATCCTGTAGATTTCCTCTCAAAACACTTAATGCTGCCCTACCAGAAGCATATACTGGGTATATTTAGGCTAAAAAGAACCAAAGAGTTTGTATCCCGTAATTGCCTGAAAACCACAATTGAGGTATGCATTATTGTTTTAAACATTTTTTATTAGAGACAGGATTTATGGTAAAATACCTCAAATCACAAATATTTAATGTCAAATCAGGGCAGTGAAGGTTGGATATCAAATTGAGAAGTTTTAGGACAATTATGGAATAATTTTCATAGGAATAATTAATTTCATATTATTGCTTATAAAACAAAATGTATGAGAAAAAAATATTTTGAAAAATTTTGTCATTCAGTTTTAGCTTGAAAATATAATTTTTCTTGATTTCTCATATAAAGCAAAATGCGATAAAATTACCCCAAAATTCAAAATGCTTGCAGCCAGCAGGAAACAAATTTTTGTTTAGCCTACACAAGCTTCGATCTACTTGGCATAGACTAACCTGAATTTGTATGCATCTGCTGTTGGTCTGTTAAACACTGGGTCCGTATGCACAAAGTAAAAACAAGTTAGAACTTTAGGAACTTTTTGATATTTACATATTTCTATGTTTGCTTTGAATTTGTCAATGCACTGTGGTCTAAACTTAATCGCTCTAAAAGTAGTGATTTATTCTTTTATTCTTTCTAACAGCGGCTTCAAATCCAAACTATATGGACAGACCCGACAATATCATTTCTGGTATCAAGTCATCCGCAGATAAGCCTGACTCTGGTAAAACCGCAGTATATCAGTTACTAAAGAAGCCAAATGAAAATATGGGGACTGCTGAATACATGGACCCTGAGAAATACACACAACCACCTGTATTCCATTTGAAAAGAGATGAAGATGAGGATGAGGATGAGGAGGATGAGGATGTTTATATCCAACACAGTGCACCAAATGGGAAGAGTAGGCATAACTATATTGAGTTACGAAAGCCTGGTTGCATCTGCAGAGATAGTGTACTTCCAAAACCTGAGACTAGTCTCAGTACAAAACCATCGCAATCTACAGATCGGACGAGGTTGGATTTGGAAAAGTCTAGTTGTCAAATCTCATCCAAATCAAAACAACAGAAGCCAACACCAGGAAAGTATGAAAATGTACAGAATGTCCCCAGCCGACCTGGTCTACCAAAATCATCTGATTATGTAGATGTTGATGATCCGCGTCTTTCCAAGCCTGCTGATTATGTTGATGTTGATAATAGAAGCCATTCCAAATCTGCTGATTATGTAGATGTTGATGATCCATCTCTTTCTAAACTTGCTGATAACCCAACTGTTTCAAAATCTGCTAATAAGGTAGCTGCAGAGAATCAAAGCCGTTCCAAATCTGCTGATTATGTAGATGTTGATGATCCTAGTCTTTCCAAGCCTAGTAATATCAGCAGTAGAGATGATAGGATTATAAAATCGTCACAGCATGCAAATCAAAAGAGGTTGGATTTTCAAAGCTCTTCCAAAATAAACAAACCGAAACAAACACCAGGAAAGTATGAAAATGTTCAGAATGTGCCCAGATCCGGTCTACCAAATTCATCTGATTATGTAGATGTTGATGATCCAAGTCTTTCTAAATCTGCTGATGATCCAACTGTTTCAAAATCTGCTGATAAGGTAGCTGCAGAGAAACAAAGCTATTCCAAATCAAACCATCAGAAACCAATGACAGGAAGGTATGAAAATGTACAGAATGCTCACAATAGATCTGGTCTACCAAAATCATCTGATTATGTAGATGTTGATGATCCAAGTATTTTGAAATCTGCTGATCATGTAGCTGCAGGTTATCCAAATCTTTCTAAATCTGATGATTATGTAGATGTTGATGTCTTAGTGTTTCAAAATCTGCTGATTTATGAAGATGACTTAATGCTGCTGATACTCAACACCTTTACAGCGTGTGGCCACATATTAGTGTTAAAGTGGAAATTTTCACACTACATTTATTTTCATGCTTTTCGCATTTCAAGCTGTTACCGTGAAAATAACAATGTGCGAATATATTCCTTTTGTGTATAGGTCAATGAAAGGAAAATTAGCAATAGCATCGCAAAGTGGAAAATGCAGGGTCTGAAGAGAAGGTGGATTTAATCTGTAGACACATGCGAAAAATTCAGTGTCTGAAGGGAAGGTGTAATTATTCCATGAACACTTGTGGAAAATGAAGGGAATTTCAGGTTATACATTGTAATTTTTGGAAAACATATTTTCTAATCTGTTTCTGACTATAATAGTCTGTCTCATCTCAAGTTGCGAGTAATGCCATCTTGGATTTTGCAGTGGCAGATTTAAATCGAACGCTAACGCAATCCGGCAGGGTAAATACACACGTGCGTTAAGAGCTATTTGTCCGTAAGCTGGCAAGGTAATCACGTAAACACACCTATTCAAATCTACCACTGCAAAATCCAACATGGCGTTACTCTCAACTTGAGACGAGACACACTATAGGCAACTCAAGTTCCCTGTACTTCCCTCCCGCCACATTTATGCACACATACAAATATAACTGAAAGTACATACTGCTTATAACTTGTTGAAGTATTAATCGTTTCCAAGTATGCTATGCAGGCGATCATAATTATGCCGGAAGGAAGTAGGAAACCAAACTCTCAATATGCACATTAAAAATAACTGAAATAACTGAAAGTATGGGGGTTGTACACAAGTATCAAAATATATATTATGGTTTCCAAGTATCTATAACCGGGATCTATAACTCCTATGACTGCTATCACTATTATTATGGAAGGAAGGTGAAAACCAAACTCAACTGTCATACTTTGCACATAATGCACGAACACTACAGAATGCAATACTGCTTTATATTTAGGTTTAAAAAAGAAAGAAGGTTACAAAAGAAAAAAAAGAATGAGAATGCTGAATGACTCACTCTCCCACCCACCATATGAAAGTAACAAACCACTGAAACAGTAGCTAACATTGTCCTCTACTAAAGTTTGTTCGGTGTATAGAAGGCTGAAAAAATAAACTCATAACATGGTGTATTGATATAGAATGGTGTGCATGCAGTTGGGCGCAATGCTTACGCTAGTTGTGCATTGTGTAATGCGTCACTGGCGCATGCTTATATGAATTTATGCGAGCATGAGTTGGGACTTTATTGACGCGCACAGAAACAAAAGCCAAATAATTTCTGCCTTATATAAGCCGAACAAACAGACAAGGGATAAAGATTTTCTGATCTTTTTGTAGTTGCAATTCAAATCAGAAATTAAGACAATACAGTAGAGTATGTGACCTGATCTGATCCACTCAGGCCAAAGTCAAAAATGTTGAAAAATAACTTACTTCCTGCTATGAGCCTTTTAGATGTCCATTTTCTTATGTTTCTTACTGTTTTTTCTCCTCTGTTTTTGCCTATATCTCAGTTTCATTATTGCTGACTTTAGCCTGAATGGATTAGATCTGGTCTTTATGTATGTTATCATCAAACAAACAGATTGCCACTGGTGGACAGTAGCACAGACATTAATTTAGGTATCCTATGATGCGTTACTCCTGTTGTGGATACATAATTATAGCTTAATAAATGTGTATCACTTGTTGGGAGTGAAATTGTACAAAACAATGCACACATGTACTGAGATGTTGATGCGTCTAATGCACAAGTCCGGGGGTGGGGGTGCATTTGATGCATCAATACAAGTGCATTATTTTCTACAATTTCTCAAGCAACAAGTGATACACATTTATTAACCTACTTCATACACGAGAAAAAAATCCTGTGATTTTTGCTATTTTTATAACAAAATTGTTACTAGAAATGGTAGAAAATGCAAGCAAATGTATATTAATGCATCCACCCGCAAGAAAAATGAACTCGTCCAAAAGCACTGCTCATACTACGCGGATTGCGCGCCTGTGCAATTATACAATATTTATGCACAGCTAGTAATTCACTAATTTGTATAATTCATCTGTGTTCTGAAGCATTGTTTCAGTGGCACATGGCATAGCCACTGGGCAAGGGGGGGGGAGGTAGTGTGTCCCTTCACATGGGATGCTTATATAGGTCTTTTAAAACCATTTTGTCCATTTATGGCCAATTGTATCCCACTGAAAGTCACCTTTTCCCTTTCTCCAGCCCCCTCTGAAAAAATCCTGGCTATGCAACGTAGTGGTTTGTTTACTGAGGAATTATTGCACTGGGATGATACAATGTAAATTTTGTGATCAAAAATATTTTAATCTTTACAACCTGAAAAATAACCCAATGAGAATCATTTGTTTGTTTGTTTGTTTATTTGTGACGACTTCACAAAAACTAATGTTCCATTAAATTGCAAGAACTGAGAGAGAGTATAACACTTTTTACGAGTATAACTATTTTTTATAATTTTAATTTTTTAAATGATATGCACAAAATCTTGAACCTTAAAAAATCATTTATGAATGTCTTTGCATTACCGTGATAAGCTAGCAGTAGGTCTACACGACATAGCCCTAAACATATAGGTCTAAAGGTTTTCAATTTACCACACTGTATGCTTTGCTTTGCATCATGGGATTGTTTGTTAACATTACACAAGAATGCATACAAACATCATTATCTGACAAATCTGACATGCAATTAAACAGATTTAGTTCTCACCAAGGTTATACCATCCTTTTATCAATTTATTTACTGTTTTAGCTAACAGTATTAAATTCAATGATGAAACAAGTCAATGAAACAGCAACTGTAAATACAACATGTAAACTCCTATATAACCCCTGCACTGCCTGCAGATGAGCAATTGGCATCAAACGTTGCAATGCCCCCTCCACATTCCACTAAACAAATTACAAAATAACAAAAACAAGGACTTAGCCCGCCCACAGGTTTACTACTTTTGAGAAAAGCATTGCCTGAGATTAGGCCTATCGGAACAAATTTGAAAGTGGTGGAGCCGAAAGTGGGGGTCTGGGGGTGAAATCCCCATTGGGGTTTGAAGGGGTAGAGCCCTCATGGGGGTCTAAGTGAAGCCGTCTTAAAGCCTGAGCCTTTTTAAAAATGAATGTACGATTTTAACGGAAGTTAACCAAAATACTACAAACAATTCACTCGTGTGCATGCATCCCAGGGTATGTGATGACGCAATCACCCCAAGTGATATATAGGCACGCTTTTGTTTGCCTGGCCAGCGAAAGACCCATGGCTACGGTTTGGCGACCTAGTGCTTGGCATGCAAGGATTATTGGGTTCGAATCCCACCCAGAGCAAACAACTTCTTTGTTTTTTCTCTCTTTATTCCTTCCTTCTTTCACTTCCAGTCACCAAAAGGCCCTTCGGTTCATAGTTGATAAATAGTTGATGAAATTATATGTATTATACTACAATTAAATTGATGTATATTGTTCCAAAGAATTGAAACAAATATAGACCAGACACATGGCTATGACCGCATTGAATTCAAAGTAACAAGAAAAAACAAAAAAAATATAATATGTATCTGTATGCATCAAAGAAATTGAAATTAATTATTGTTTTATTCATTAACTGAGTTATGCACCTGTTCTCTTTTCATTCCATCGTACAAAAATAAAATCACCAATTAAATGTTTAAAAAAACAGTTGCATTATGATAATGCCAAAGATAGATTGTTTTTACAATTTTCATGTAAGTGAAACTGGTTGGTCTCAATTTTTCAAAAATGAAGGATCCTTATTTTGGGATAAGGCTAATAATCCCCCTTCTCTGATCAGCAGATAACTTGCCATTATGAAAAGAATAATTAAAACTATCTATCAAGTTTTTATTAATATCTTTAAAGAAAAAATTATAAAATTTGGTTGGAAGACCATCTGTACCGTCCAGGAGTCTTATTATTTAGCATATTTCTTAAAAAGCACTAATACAATCACGGAGAGTATAAACCATACCCTCACAATCCCATTGAGCTGTATCATCCAGCATTGGAGCATCGCTATCAACGAAAAAGTCATTCAAGTTACATTCAGGAGGTTCATGTGACTATAAAGTTTTTAATAAAAATGTTTTTCTATAGGTTAAAAGAAAAGGTAACTTTTTCAATTGTTTCCTATCTATTATAACCTAATAAGCATGACATTCACTTGGGACAAAAACATGCAAATTGCTTTGAAAAACAATTAGGCCAAATAAAAAAAATAAACATATTTCACATTTGAAAAACAATTAGGCCAAATAAAAAAAAAAACATATTTCACATTTGAAAAACAATTAGGCCAAATAAAAAAAATAAACATATTTCACATCCCCTCCCACTTCCTTTTTTGAGGTTTCTTTAATTACATTTTTATTCTTTTTAATTCAGTTGCGTAATTTTCCAAAAAACATGTCTAGGCCAAATTTTCCACATATTATGCAAATAAGATTATTTCAACTCAAATAGTCCTGGAATAAGCCCTCATGATTTGATAACATATTAGGTTAATAAATGCGTTTCACTTGCTGGGAGTCAAATTGTACAAAATAATGCACACGTACTGAGATGTTGATGCATCTAATTTACTAGCCCCAAAGTGATACGCATTTATCAACTTATTTCATACACAAGATTTTTTTTTTTGCTATTTTTATAACAAAATTGTCACTAAAAATGTTGGAAAATACAAGCAAATATAAATGCATCAACCCAAAAGAAAAATGAGTCCGAAAGCACTGCGAGTAATATGCCCCCGTGCATATATACACAATCAATGCATGGTTTGGTTTTTTCTAACACATCGAATATGATTTTTCACAATTTGACCGAGGCAACTGCTGCCAGTTTCAACAGGCACGATTGCTCTCACATCCAGGCCTGTAGGAGGGGGGGGGGGGTGCGAGGGTATGACCCCCCCACCTAATTTTTTGACAAAAAGTCCAAAAATTTAAGAATTTGCAAGTGGAGCGAGCCAAACAATTTGATTTTTAAAGCTTTTTTGGTCAAAAAAGGTCTAAATTTGGGGAAGAAAGTTAACTTTTGCGAATTGCTCCCCCCCCGGATAAAAGTCCACTTTTTTAAAATCAGCACCCTCTAAAAAAATCCTGGCTACGGGCCTGCTCACATCGTCTGCTAGGTTTCTTATTTAGTACCACTTAGTCACATACATAACAGGTAATAATCCTTGAGTTTCATCATTTGGTTACAAAACAAACCAATAATCTGATAAAAGATATCACAGATTCTAGATATGGAGGGGCGTATGTTGGGTGTCAGCATGTACACAACAACACTGCCCACAAAGTTATTTATGCACAGGATTACAGTATACTGAATGGCAAGAACATGTAGTCCAGAATGATCCCTATTTCTGAGGATTTTACCCATGATGCATTGCATGTAAAAATAGTTTAGATTTCTAGGAAAAGGACATGAAAGGTTATTTTTTCCAGCAACTGAAAGTTGCCTCATTTTGTATACTTCCGTATTAATACGGTATTGTCTTATACACATTTTTTACAAACATTCCTACAGTAGGAAAAATTTATCAGATGTACAAGTTGTACAAGTCTATGGTGATTTTGAGCATTGCTTTCCATCTTAGAAGCTATAGCGATTTTAAGAAAGACATGATTACGAGTCGAAATTTCACAGGTCCGAAAATGCACACAATAAGGCAACTTTCTGTAACTGGCCAAAAAAATCATGTCCAAACATTGTAATTTTCTCATTTTCCCACTGAATTATGGGTAAAACCTCCAGTGGAAAAACATGCAGTGCATGAAGAGTAAAATCAAGCACAGTAGTACTAACAATTGCTACTCTGGGTCTGGACGTCATATATTTCATAATGACAATTGAATCACCTGTTCGAATCATGGCATCCATCTTGGCAGATCTAGGCACTACTTTCACCTGTACTAGAACTAGCCCTGTTTGCAAAACTAGACACCCTTCGAATAACGAGCTAAGCAGGCACCAAGCGAATCACAAACCATGAGGCTCCTCGAAGTGCAAGTGAAGCGAGTAGTGTATTATTGTTGGAATACCTTAGATCATCATACAGGCATCAGTGTCCCAACACAGAGCTGGTGTGTAGCGTGTGCCTCAATTTCACAATCAATGCATTTGGCCTGATCGCATCACATTATGTCCTTTGGAGCTATATTCAAATGAGTTCCAAAAGTTTTCCACGAGTCAGGACCGTAATCTGACCTTAACATGAAACTTACCTGTCGGTAGTAGAGCCACCAAAATTATTAGCTGCCAATTCTGCATTATGCTACCTGGTAGTCAACCATCCACATAAGTTATCTTCTTCCAAAGTCCTTATGACGACTTCCTCCCATCCAAGATATCCTGTTCCAGTGATGAAGCTTCCACTTGCTGCAACTTTCCTGAGACGTCAAGCGTACTTGTTCTATCCAAGTAAAGCACTTTGGTAATCTTCCAGTTTCTTCCAGAAGCTGCCTTTGTACCAATCCCACAGAAGCTGCTGCTGTTGCACTAGTCCTCCACACGGAACAGCCCTTCTGTGATAAAGACCGGATAAAGACACATTCAGATTTGTTTCTTAATAGATAAGATGCACGTTTTCTATGTTGTGATCTTGATAGGCAAGATCAACAGTTTCTACTGTGTAACAAGAAATTTTCACTAAATTTTTATTTTCACCTTTTTTTGCACATTTCTGAACTGCACAGCAAAACCCACATATAAATGGATTCAAATGGTTCAATAATTATGTAATAGGCCTATAGTTTCAAATATAAATTTTAAAAATCCAAAAATGTTCACAACTGTTAAACATCGTGAAAAAAACTGATACTGCTAAAAAATTATGTGCTACAAAAAACTCTTACATAAAATAAAACCTAACTGTTACCATCAACTTATTATTAAACTTATTTCTTACTTCTCTTTCATTATAGGCCTATGTAGACTCACTGTTAAGCAAAAAATCTTCACAGCATTTATTTGATTTATTTTGTTGTTTTGATGAAAAATTAACAATTCTGATTTATAAACTCTTTTTTTTTGTTGAAAAGTGTGAAATGTCTTTCTTTAGTTTATAATTTTGTTATGAATAAATCAACCTTGAGCACTGGACCTTTGATCTCATCAAATCTGCTAAACATGCTAAATAGACATGATCACTGTTTACTTCGGTGTTTGTTATCAAACTTAAAGAGATAATTATACAACTTGGTAAAGTCGTTGGGTAATCTGCTCAGATGGGCACATGAATGATAATGAGAGGGTTATAATATTAAATCATGATTAAATGCACTACATGTATCAGGGATCCTTGCAAAGGAGTAAAAATATATCTTTTTTAAATTCAAATTCAATGCATTTTGATATCATTAATAGAGTATGACATGAAAACTATGTATCAATTTTCATATTAAAATTACAAAACAATGTGCAAAATTCAATTTTTTTTTTTTAGGTCAACCATGATCCTAGCATTTAGGTCTAGGTCCAGAGACACTACAAAACCGAAAAAAAACTTTGAAAAATCACACCCCTAAAAGCAATACAGGGGTAAGATGTCAGTGACAAAAACACACTTGGAGTTTCTGTAAAGGGTGATGACCATAAATTTGCACCATAAAAGCATTTCAAATTACGCCTCATCTCACACAAGTAGCGATTGGTGTTAGCAGAGAAGATGAGAATGGTGTAAAGCGCTCCACAGACTCCGAGTATTGTACGTACAATATTGTATGTACAATATGTACGTTATTTAATCTATTGCCATTCCATTTCCAGTAATGTTTAAATTCTAACGAATGTTTGATGACGAAAAATCGATAATATGTTACATGTAATATCTAGTAGAAATATATTATCGATTTTACGTCATCAAACATTCGTTAGAACTTAAACATTACTGGAAATAGAATGGCAATAGATTAAATAACGTACATATTGTACATACAATATTTTACGTACAATAAAAAGTCTGTATACTGCTTTAGTAACCAAAAACTGCTCTCACTGGAGTGTCACACTTGGGGCGACAACACCTTGAGAATTTGACACTTGAATTTGCAGCCCATCTGAACATGGGTGATAAATAATAGAAATCACACACAGAGACCAGAAAAGTTTTTGTACATTTATTTTAAATTTCATGTAATTTTAATATAGTTCACATTTTTCCTGGAAAATAAACTGTCCCAATGGGTCACTACCTTGGAATACATCCTTTCCCAACATATCAGTAACTTAAAGGTCCTTTTCAAAACTGGGCAAATAACAATTTTTTTAATGTATGCACCACTGATATAGAAAAAGAGAATCTCCCTACACTGCCTGTATAAATGTGGCTTCATCAGCTACAGAAAAATGTATTTGGCCAGTGACGCAGCCAAGGGGCTGGGAAAAGGGGGGCAACTGCCACCCCATGAGAAGTCTTTCTTACCCTCCTATGGCACGCTAGCCACCCTGATATTATTTAAGAATGTTATGCCTTCTTTGTACTTTCTAAACCATTTTTTACCATTTTTATCAAATTTTGCTCACCTCCCCCATCTGAATAAGTCCTGGCTATAGCACTGTATTTGCAGTATACAAGCATGGCATGTCATTGCCGAAAGCACCCTTTTGTAAACGAAAACAATTCTGCTTCAAATGTAATGATAAAAACATGCGCATTATTTTCATAAAAGAATTTCATTACGCTGTTTACGAGTCTTGTAAACAAGCACAAGTAGTGATTGGTTCTGAACGCATTCCCGGCAAAACAAATAATCACCATGCTTGAATAAAGATGGTCACAAAGTCCCAATTCTCTTTCTTTATTTCTGTTGTATGCACTGAATTGCAAATTCAACGAAATGTTAGTAAAGGGGTGGAAAGCAGTTAAAAGTTATGATCCAACCAACTGGTGACTAGAGAAATGACAACATACGTATTTACAGATTCAAGAATAAATGACTTTTTATTCAACACACATGATGTAGGTATCCTAGGTGAATTCAAATTTGCCATCAAACTGCATCATTTTACATATCAAATTAAAGCCCTTGAGTAAAGAAAGCCAAAACTGAAAACATTTTTGTCATAGCACTTTCCGTAACAAAGTTACATCTTGTCAAAGATTGACTTTCATCAAAAAGATTCTGCTAGCAAAATTCCCCAAAAGCGGCTTTTAGGGGTGTTTCTAGATCTTAATCGCATGGCGATAGCAGCTTTTTTTAATGGAACTGCTATCAAAATCCCTCTAAAAGTCCATGTGCGACTTGATTATCACCATAAAAAATCATATATTTGGGTCAAGTGAAGTATAGAAAACATATTTATGTAGGTTTCCTTCACCCACCTATTCTCGAAAAAAATTCAAATTTCTATGTAAATATGCATTGTGTTTGGGCCCCGGTCTCGGCGAATTTCGCTGACTAGTAAATGTGTTAACTAAGGTTTGCCTGGGATACCTACATGATGATGATATGAAGATGAAATAATAATAACAACTTTAAGGGCTCTGATATAAGCGTTTGGACCATATTTTTTGTGGGACATGAGAGCACATCAGACATATCGAATTTTGACCTTTTATATTGAAGATATATATTTTTTTGGGTGTTTTCAATACGAAAGGTCAAAATTTTCAATTGATCGTCGGCTTTTCATCCCAGCTTAAGTACATATCATTTGATTTATAAAGTTTACTTTGAGGACTGTTAAATATCAAAAATATCAATTTTTAATCATTTGCCATTAAATGTGTATTATATTGCAAATTTCAAAAAATCTAAATTATTTGATATTACAAGGACATTCTTCGTATTCAGAATGCAATTCGATATGTCTGATGTGCTCTCATGTACCACAAAAAATACTGTCCAAACGCTCATACCCCAGCCCTTAATAACAAATATTTTAATGAAACCACTATTAAACACCTTAGAAGGACATGCAGTGATATGTCGCTACCATATCACTCTTTTTCCCCACATTTGCCATTTTGGCATGAATACAGTGTAGTTTCTTACCGCTGCAATAAAAACGTTGGACACAGCACTTTGGTATCAAAATAGACAAAATCTCACATCAGGTCCATGTGAGCAAGGCAGTCAATTTCAAAAACTATGCTCAACATGTGGAAGCTAGCCGACCGTGAGTGCTATGATAAGCCAACATAAGAAATTACCCGAGTGGGTGTTGAAGGTTCGCCATGTCGAAGGTTCGTTATGTCAAAAATACGATAGACACAATAAAGTTTGCTATGTCGAAATATTTAAAGGTTCGTTAGGGTCAGGGTAAGATTCAATATACCAAACCTTATTTCCTATTCGACACATAGCGGGCTGTACCTTTGAATCACGTTATGAATAAACAGGGCATAATATAACCGGTATCGCATCACATTTTGCTACACAATCTAGCCAAATTGCTATGCAATCACATAAACACATGTCAATGCTATACATAATTATTGCTATACAAATAAAACTTTGTCACAATTTTGCAATGCCAATTCCAACACTAAATCATGCCCTGTGAATAAAGCAGTGAGCTATTATATAAATCAAACGTCCATTGATTATTCCTAGGAGAAGTAAGGCAAATAATTTATAGTTTATCTCTGCATGTCCCTTTAAGGTTGGTCTGAACCATGAAATTATGAAAAACGTTTTGGTCTTGTATTAAACTTCTAAATTGTTGATCTAAAGTGTATAAAAGTATACATATTTAGAATGGAAATGACCTGAAAAATTCAACGGTGACATCAGATTTATGTAAAAATGCTTACTTTTGGAGAAAATCATCAAAAAGTGTGATTTTGACCCAAAAATTTACGTACACCGTAACTAATTATTTTTTCCGTAAAAAAAATTTTCTTTTTGATTTTCAAAAACTAGGTATGAAAATCTAGGATCCATTTTTTTATTTTTTTGAATTTTGACCATATTTTAGAAATATTCGATAAAAATGGTGGAAACTTGACTGTTTCAGCCTAATTTGGTCAATACTGGTGTATATTTTTGTTTTTTGACGGAAATTTAAAAAAAATGAAAAAAGCGGTCCCTAGAGGAAAAGGAGCTGTACGATAAGACCAAAATCTTACCTTTATTTTCTATAATGAATCTGTTAGCTTGCACAAAAAATTGAAAACATGCACGAAAATGAACACGTTTTAAATCGCCGTTTTGTATCAAAAGTGGCAGTAGACAGCAATCAAGCAACCCTTGTTTTCAAATGTGATAATCTTGATTCCTGTAATTCATGCAGCTCGTAGTCGTAATTAAAATACAACTTCCGCAACCGTTTTACGAAAATCCAAGCAATATTTTCCATAAAAAAGAGGAATAACTGTTCATCAAGCCGTATGAATTTCCCGGCCGGCCATGTCTTCAGTCAGAGAAGTTGTTTTTAAGTCTAGCGCGAGATACAGGGGAGGGTGAATCGCACGCGTGTTATTAGTAGCGCACAGGGAAACGCGGTCAGGCTTGTTGCGTTTTGCGTCGGGCGCAAGGCAAACATACGTGCCCGTTTAGCAACAAGATTGGCAAGATTTCCCGCCATTGACCATGTGGACGATTTCAGATGGAAAAGGGTGAAATACCATATTTAAAAATGATAGAAATTTGGTAAAAAAATTAAAAACCTAAAATTTTTCAGTATAAACTTTAAGTACACATGTTGTGGACCATAAATGTCCTCAATACTTTCCACAATGGTTTCTAGGACCCCCACTATATTTTTTGGATGTCTTGATATGTGAAATAATATGTTGTGACATTTGAGAAGTCAAGCATCCTGACACCTCTGAAGTGGTGACCTTAGGTCAGTGCCAGTCCTTGAATAAATGCATTAACCACTGGTCACAACTTCAGATTCTCATGGTGTTTCTCTTCAAATTTGTCATCAACAGAGTATGATGCCCACTCGAAACCTGGCCCGTAACATTTTGGCGATCCTGCCAGGACCCATGCTGTGAAGATAGATATGAAGAGCAGATGAGTGACTACCATATCCCGACGGACAGTATCCATGATTGGACAGGAAAAGACGAGAGCGACCAGATAGGTGACGAGGTTTTAACAGATTTTAACAGTCCCACCAACTAATCATGGATGCAATAGAGGAGACCTTGGTTAACATTCAGGGATCCTTGTACCAGCTCGATCTGGAAGATCTGGTCAAGGTAACTGTCTTGTTGAAAATGGAAGTTGGTGCTGATGTGGCCAATCGTCTGAAAGTCATCCAGGCCATCGTGACATACCTTCACAGCACTGACCTGTCTGAGACAGAAGACAAGGGCATGTCAGCTTTGATAATGGTACAAGAGCAGATAGAGGGATGGCTACATCCGCCTGGTGATAAGGACAACCCCAAACAAGATGCCCAAGCTGAGCTGAAAACACTGATGGAAGCGCACTTGCTCCAGGTAGCAGCTTTGGAAGCGGCCTTCAAGGAAAAGATTGAGCTACTGGAAAAGAAGTTGGGAAATGCAACAACGTCCACCAAGGTCACGCAGCAGGGAGTGAGGCTACACAAAGACTGCAGGATTAGTGGTCAAATCGGGGGAGTAACCCAAAAAGACAGGCTAAGTTTCTCTAGTCTCAACCACCAGATAGGGACAGCCCTAAAAAAGGGCTACAAGGAGGCTGAGGTAGTGGAGGCCGTGATCAAGGCAGTGAACCGGGGATCCCCTAAGATCCGTGTTAGAAGGAAAGCGAGACCTAACCTTGGAGAGGATGAGGGCAATAATTGAGCCCACTACCAGGAGCAGGATGCCACTGATTACTACCAGGAGCTCTCCAGCCTGAAGCAAGAGAAGACAGAGACCCGCGGGACTTCGTCATGAGGGCAATTGACATTAAACAGAAGAGTGTTGTCCTCGCTGCGAATGCCGTGACTGGGCCTAAATATGATACCCAGTTGGTCCAAGGGATGTTTCTGCGCACCATGGCGACGGGTTTGAGGGACGATAACATCAGAGCAGATGTCAAACCTCACCTCATAGATGGTGTCACAGATGAGGCATTGCTTGAAAGGATTAATGTGGCTGCGGGACTGGAGACTATGAGGCAGCAGAAGACGGAGGTCAAGAAGAGTATACACGTCAGCAAAGTTGATGCAGAAAGAGTACAGCCAGATAAGTCCAGCAGGCAAGACAAGGCTATTGAGGCGCTCACTGCGGGCCTTGCTGATTTAAAAGCATGTGTGATGGCCTTACAGGCGAAGTCCCCAACGGAAAGGAGAGATAATGGGCGTGGTAACCGTAGAGAAAAGAGGGTGTCAAGGGTGTCGTGAGCAAGGACTGGGTGGTCAGTGTAGGCACTGTTTCAAATGCGGCAGCAGTGGACACATTGCCGAGGCTGCACCAGTGGAAGCCCTTCAGCACTACCAGGGAAGCGGCTATCGAGCACCTCGAGAGGACAGAGTGTAGCTTACCAAACAAAGTCCTCAACCATGTCAACTGTAAATAATGTAAATAAGATAACACCGAAAGAACCATCAACAGAGCATAACCACCCCAAGAGGAACAAGTTGATCAAGTTAGTTGGACGACGGTGTCTGGTAAGGGTTGCCGTGAATGGGGAGCAGACCATCGCGCTGTGGGACTCTGGATCGCAGGTCTCCATGATCTCGCGACAGTGGTGGAAGCAAAATATTCCACACACTGAATTACAGTCCATCAAATCTCTCTTGGAACCCAGCCTAAGTTTGACAGCAGCCAATGGTACCGATATTCCTTTCGATGGATGGCTTGAGGTAGTCTTAGAGTTTCCCACGGCTGATGGAAGACCCCCACTCCAACTGATAGTCCCCGTTCTGGTCACTTCAGCATCATTGGAAGAGCCAGTGATTGGTTACAACATCATTGAAGAGATCATCCAACGAGACGCCAGATCACCATCAGAACAAGATCAAATCTTCAAGAAACTCTTCCTGACCGTCAAGGCAGATAAAGTAACGCAGATCTTGAACGTGATTCGGGCAGGCGATATGGATACTATTTGCACAGTCAAGACTGGGAAGACCTGCACCATCATTCCCAAGGGAGAGACCGTTCTGGTTACCTGTAGAGCACATGCTAATGCAATCCAAGAGACAGTAGCTCTGTTTGAACCAACACCCTTTAATTCGCTGGAAGGCCTGCAGCTGCACGAGACACCAGTAACAGTACCAAAGGGTTCTTCATGCCGTGTGGCTATACCCGTCACGAATACATCCTCCCGTGATATTATCTTAGGAAACAGAACGTCCCTGGGTACTCTCACCGTAGTGAGATCGGTCATTCGGGTAACTTACAGGAGCCAAGAGCCGATGGTCGCGATGATGCTGCTGATTCAACTGTGCGAGTCAATTCGGTAGGATCTAAGACTTCTCCAGATTGGATACCGCCAGTTGATCTGGACCACCTTCCCTTAGACCATCAGGATCTGGTGAAGAAGATGCTGCGAGAAGAATCCGCATCCTTTGCACGTCACGAACAAGATATGGGAAAAATTACATCGCTAAACATGCACATCAACCTGACTGATCAAGATCCCGTACAAAGATCATATATATCGGTACCCAGACCACTCCACCTGGAAGTGAAAGAGTATCTCTTGGATCTAATCCATCGTGGCTGGATTATAAAGTCCCAGTCCGCATACTCTTCACCACTGGTATGCGTCTTGGAAGAAGGATGGGAGTCTTCGCCTGTGTGTTGATTACCGTGCCCTGAACGCCAAAACCCCTCCAGACAGACAACCGATCCCCAAGATACAAGATGTCCTCAATGCCCTTGGTGGAAACACCTGGTTTTCCACCCTCGACCAGGGAAAGGCCTACCACCAAGGTTTTATGGATGAAGAGTCGCGACCATTAACAGCCTTTGTAACCCCGTGGGGCTTATATGAGTGGTGCGGATTCCCTTCGGGTTGAAGAATGCACCAGCGGCCTTCCAGCGGTGCATGGAGGATTGTTTAGGAGACTTTAATTTTGACATTTGTACCACATACCTAGATGATGTCCTTGTCTTCAGTTCCACCTTTGAACAACATGTGGAGCGGCTTGGAGAGTACTGCCGCAGAATCGAGAATTTGGTATGAAACTCCGTTCAAGTAAGTGTGAGCTGTTCGGAAAGAAGTTAAGTACCTGGGGAAAGTCATCTCACCTGAAGGATACCGACCAGATGAGAAAGATATCGTCGCTCTTCAAGCACTAAGGAGCAGAGAGCCAAAGACTGTCGGAGATCTCAGACAACTTCTCGGATTGGTAGGCTATCACAGGAAGTTTATTCCACAGTTTGCTCAGATAGCGCAGCCACTTTACCAGCTACTTGCCAGCCCAGAAGGCACGAAGAATCATCCCAAATTACCGAAGGGCAGAATGCCGAAGAAGTGAAACAGAAAGACTAACAATAGCATACCTTCAAAGACCCCTATACTGTGGAATGAAAAGCACCACATGGCTCTTACTACCCTGCTGGACCAGATGCTCAATCCCCCTGTGATGGCATTCCCAGATTTCAACCTCCCATTCCAGCTGTTCACTGATGCTTCAGCAGATGGACTGGGTGCCGTCCTCTACCAAGAACAACATGGGAAACCCAAGGTGATCGGTTACGGATCCCGGACACTCAACACGGCTGAGAAGAATTACCATCTTCACTCTGGCAAACTGGAATTTTTAGCCCTCAAGTGGGCAGTCACGGAACAGTTCAGGGATTATTTGTACTACGCACCCTCCATCACCGTATTCACAGACAATAATCCCTTGACCTATGTAATGTCGACAGCACGGCTAAATGCCACCGGTCAGCGGTGGGTTGGCGAGCTATGTGATTACCACCTGACATTGAAATACCTCCCTGGAAGAGTGAACACAGCGGCGGATGCATTGTCCCGGATGCCAAAGGACATCAACCAATACATGAAGCAATGCAGCAAAGAAACTCCTCCTGCTTTCCAAGCAATTGCTACAGCTTCCAAGCAAGCAACAGACCCAGACAACACATTAATTGCAGCTGTTACCACCAACCCAGCTACGCTTCAGCAACCATGTGATCGTCTGGATTCGACAATTAGGTCATTAACGGATGACGAGATCCTCAAAGCTCAGAGAGAGGACTCAGAGATTGAAAGTATTCTTAGAGCTAAGCAGACAGGGAGCCGACCTCCAGCAATAAAGGAGAAGACAAGAAATCGATTACTTCATGAGTGGAAGAATCTGGTGATCGACAGTAGGGGTATTCTACATCGCAAAACCACCAGTAGATATCAGCTGGTAATACCCAAAGAGTACAGACCAATGATATACCGACAGCTACATGGTGAGATGGGTCATTTAGGTGCAGATCGAGTAGTTAATCTAGCAAGAGACCGGTTCTACTGGCCTGGCATGCAAGCAGACTTTGAGCACTACATCGCCCGTGAATGTTCATGCCTTAAACAAAGAAGACCTCACCGTCCACCCAGAGCTCCGATGCAGCCAGTAATCACCTCAGAGCCCCTGGAGCTGATCAGTATTGACTTCCTTCATCTTGAAGCGAAGCAAGGAGGCTATGAATATATCTTAGTGGTAGTCGATCACTTTACCCGGTTCGCTCAAGCGCACGCTACAACCAACAAGTCAGCTAAGACAGCAGCTTCAAAGTTGTTTGATGACTTCATCCCCGGTTTGGCTTCCCCAACGCATCCTTCATGACCAGGGTGGAGAGTTTGAGAATAAGCTGTTCGACCAACTGCAGCGCTTGGCAGGAATCCAGCACGCTCGGACTACACCATATCATCCCCAGGGTAACGGCAAGGCAGAACGATTTAACCGCACCTTACTCTCCATGCTTCGTACCCTACCAGAGAACCAGAAGAGCAACTGGAAAGAATCCTAAACAAGATGGTACATGCCTATAACTGTACGCGAAGTGAAGCCACCGGATACTCACCCTTTTTCTTGCTCTTCGGACGCTCACCCCGACTACCAATACTGCCCTCCCATGACAAAAGGAAGTATGGGACAAATTGATGTTATTGAGATATGGCGCAAAAACCAGATTTTCCTTGATTTATTAAATATTTTACGTAATATTCATACTATATGGTGTTCTGGTATGTTAAATTGGTGTACCTTATCAACTAATAGCAATTTCCTGAAAACAATGATTAATTGTTTACATAAAATCATCACAATTGTATAAATTGTTTGTCCCATACTTCCTTTTGTGGTGGTTTTTCGCCAAATGCCCTATATTTTGTGTGTACATATCTGAGGAAGCAAGTATTCTTTTAGTGATTTACCTAATTTTTGAAGATATAACTTATCCAAACTTTTATTAAACAAAAAGATAGGGGTATAAACAGTTAATTTAAGCCAAAAAAGGCATTTTGAAAAAATTGTCCCATACTTCCTTTTGTCATGGGAGGGCAGAATAGATCTTCTATTTGGCACTGAAGGTGAAATGAAAGGTGGTGCAGACCATGCAAGCTATGTAGCCAAATGGGGAAAACAGATGCAGGCTGCCTATGAGATTGCATCAAAACATGCAGAGCTTTCTGCGGCTAAGGGGAAAAGAAACTACGACCAAAAGGCCCACAGTAATGCTTTGATCCCAGGTGATCGAGTTCTTGTCCGTAATGCAGCCTCTCCAGGAGGCCCAGGAAAGCTAAAGGCATACTGGAAGGATGCAGTCTATGTGGTCACAAAGAAGATGGGCCCAGACTTACCTGTCTCACGAAGTCAAGCTTGAAAGCGGCAAGGGAAAGATGCAGGTTGTCCACAGGAATATGCTTCTACCGTGTGACTACCTTCCAAAGGAAAACTCAAGTGGACTTGACATGACACAACGAGGAACTGCTCCGAAAAGGCCCAAACCTGCCATGACCAAGCCCCCACCACCTGCTTACGAGCCTGTCCAGCTGAATAGTGAATCTGAACCTGATTCAGATGAGGAAATGATCCCTCTCAGAGTTTTACGTTCACACAGTAACCCACCTACATCTTCTAGCACCCCTTCCAGTACAGAATCGATAGCTCCCTTGCATACGACAATAGGAGCTGGAGAGGGGCTGCAAACCGCTGGAGATGCAACAGAGAAAGTAGATGTTGAGGAAGAAGAGGTAGAAGAAAAGAATGACAGTGAAGAGGAAGAAGAAATTAATGAAGGCGAGGAAGAAGCAGAGAATGAAGATGAGGCAGAGGGAACAGAAGAAGAAGATGATGATACTTCTGCTGATCTTCCTCATCTGGAAGCCGAACTAGAATCAGCAAAGGAAGATCAAACAGAGCTGCAATCACATGAGCAGCATCCAGGAAACCCTGCCGCAACCTTCCTCACAGACCAACACACAGCTGAGGGACCTAGTTCAAAACAGTCCCCCGAACCAGCCATCAGTAGTACACCTGCAGTGCCTGACATAGGAGACAGTATCCTACACGAGAATGTTCCTCACACCAGCGCGGAGCCAACTACCACCCACAGTGATCCGGAAGCTGACAGTGATGGCGACCAACATCTCCGCAGGTCTACAAGAGATCGCCGACCTCCTCAGACATTCAATTACTATGGCATGGGAACACCAGCATGGCAGAGCCAAGTAAATGGAGTGCAATGCAACACCCAACAATTTAACCAAGAGTGGATGGCCGACCAATATCATCGAGCAAATAATATGGCTACAGCCTCTCCAGCTAACACCGTAGGCCAGTGGCCACCTCCCCACCCTGTGATGGCATACCCATATCCACCATGGCCACCAGCGTTCATGCCACCTTGGATGCCACCTTGGATGCCACCCCACCACCAGAATGGAACTACGCAACAACCGCATCATTGGATGTACCCCCATCAAGTGTAATCAAATTGAATTTGTGAGTTTGGCATAGAAATTGGTCTACAGATAAGTAAGACAACAGGGATATTGCATAGCAGATGATGTACAGCCATGAACAAGTCCAAACACGGTGTTGACTCGCTCTTTATGAAGAATCAAAATATTATGGACCAGATGGCTATCCACATGAAAGGGTCTTACTTAACTAGTATGAAGTACAAAATGCTACCAATGCCAAACTGAACTAGCATGTACTGTGACAACTCCCACAGTTAATGACTATGATGTCACCGAACAAGCAGTTTGAGATAATGTAGAAAATGTTCCATGGACAAGTCACAGGACTCTAAGGATTATAAGATAAATCCAGTATGCAGAATATCACGATGTGAACTCTGACGTTGATATGGAAGAGCAGGTCAAAATATGGTTAATCACTGTACAGTGAAGAAGAATGGAATGTGTGTCACCGCACATCGAGCATTTTACGAATGGAATTGTGATGTGACACCCGACAAAGATTTGACTGCTAATGAACCTTTGAGTTAAGCTGCGCAGCTTCTGAGTAGGAGTACAACGTACAATGGACTGCCAGGCAAATGATTCTGAAGGAATTAGGAAACACTAGCTTGTGGAGGTATCGCGCACCCTACAAGCGCTTTTCGTTTCCACCTGTCCAGTGACATGGGGTAGCCCTGGAGCAGTAATGGATGTTCTTACCCAGTGCCATGGCAATTTAAAATTCCCCACCTCAGTGGTGTGTCAGTACCTGTGAAGTGAATAGTGGAACAACAACTTTCTATCCCGATGTGTGTATAACAGAAGATCACATTGTGTGAAATGACAATGCAGTTTTGCCAATTATGAGAGACTTTTGCCAATTACGAGAAACTTTTGCCAAATATGACGCTTTCTATTGAGAACAATTGATAATTACGACAGCATGTACAGACTTTGCATTTGCTTCCTATAACTGTACAGCAATGGATATATATGTGTACCCGGATGATGACAGCCAGTTGCGCTAATGGTGTTGTGCTGACGAACTGCTTCATTTTGTTGATGTATTGACGGACTGCACGAATATCATGTCCTTATAGGACAGCCCTTTTTTAGTGGGGGAGGGTGTTGTGGACCATAAATGTCCTCAATACTTTCCACAATGGTTTCTAGGACCCCCACTATATTTTTTGGATGTCTTGATATGTGAAATAATATGTTGTGACATTTGAGAAGTCAAGCATCCTGACACCTCTGAAGTGGTGACCTTAGGTCAGTGCCAGTCCTTGAATAAATGCATTAACCACTGGTCACAACTTCAGATTCTCATGGTGTTTCTCTTCAAATTTGTCATCAACAGGTATGTCTATAGTTCAAATGTTCTAATATGAATTTTCTATTAATATCCAAGAATACATTGAGCTGTGTAGAAATGATAAAGTCTGCAAGGGACTCTTAAAAAGCCAGTTTTCTGAGTCCACCTTGTGGGATGCTCCGTTATAATATGGTCATCTATGAGTGCACATGCAGGAGATAAATCACCAGTTATTCATGCCTTTCCTGTGCTAGTTTTCACATAAGACCAAAGGTATGTGTTCAGATATATTGCATTAAGTTATATTATGTTTCACAAGGAAGTAAAATAGTTGTAGTTTTAAGGAAAATAGTAAGAAAATCAGGGCTTCATCTATCAAGAGTGTTGCTAGATGAAGCACCCAAAAAGCACCCAAATCACTGTTTAAGGAAGGGGAGCCACGCTCGATTGCACCTGTTTGGGCTCCAAAGGAGGGAGTCTGGCAACCCCCAAATGGACAGTGCACACAAAGCAAAGAGATAAGGAGCACATGGTCCACCCACGTGTGAAAGTCTAGTTGCCATGACAACTCTCTAGATTTCACTGCATGGCCTATGCACAGTTTATGGTATATGTAAAGAGACAGGAATCATAACAAAGATCAGCTGATTGAGATAAATATAGGAAATTAGGATAGCCTATTAAAGAGTTTTTGGTACATTAATAAATGTATGTGCTGATCAAAATATATGTTCAAGTAAACATGACAATTTACCCTTAAGTATATTATATTTTGGAATGAGTTGTTAAAAGTTGGAAATCCTATTATAAGTGTTAAATAGTAATAATAATAATAATAATAATAATAGTAATCATAAGGATAATAATAATACTAGTGATAATTAGAGAAACATGTATTAAGGGTAAATGATGTAAACATCATAATAGTAATGAGTAATGATGGAGATGTATATGATTGAAAAGATTCGGCTTATCCTGCTACTTAATAATATTAGTTTCACAAGCATTCAACAGATCATATTAGGGCATAGATTTTATGGTTTATGATTAAAGTATTGTTTGGTATTGCTTGAGCATGACATGCGATGGTTAAAAGTTAAGGATTGATATTTAACATTGCATAAGATACTAATATTCATATTTTATAGATTGAGGTATGAGCTTAACAGGAACAAAAGTATAGTTGTTGAATTAGCAGTCAGATGCCCGTTAAATAAGAGGTCGACTATACCGATGTTGAAGTTAAGGTCGTAACTTTCGTAATATAGATATTTTTAGTGCATTTATTATGTTTAACCGATCAGGCCAGTCCTTGAATAAATGCATTAACCACTGGTCACAACTTCAGATTCTCATGGTGTTTCTCTTCAAATTTGTCATCAACAGAGTATGATGCCCACTCGAAACCTGGCCCCGTAACACACAGACTAATGAATATAGAATTCAAGAAAAGTGGAATTCTGCATTTTTAAAACATGAAATAATTCATTTTAATAAAACTAACTGAAAAAATGGTACATGTATTGCCATGTGATCCTCTACTATACAGGGTGTCCCAGAATGATCTGTACCGGGAAAGATGGAATTTTTTAGGTATGAAGGGCATGTTAAATGTTCATATTGTTTTACATTTTAAGTTTTACATATATTTAGCTTTCTCAGATTTTTTAGATTTTAAAAATTGGACGTTTCTAGTAGAAGTTATAGAAGATTGCGTAAAAATGGTGAATTCTAAGTTTTGACAACGCAACCTATTTTGAAAATCTGTAACATTACTAACCGTTCAGCACAAAGTTATTTGGAAAAAGTTATGCAGGTATTTTAGTTGTGCCCTGTTCATATTTCCACTAAATAGCCGATATCTATCTATTATTTATGACGTTACTGAAGCAATCATTACATGGAATTAAGGATTTGCGGCCTAATCCCATTCTCTCTTTGGCGGTAGTTTTAGTTATTGTGATGTGAGGTCCATGTAATTTGAAATGCTTGCAGAGGTCGAACTGGTTGTGGTACAGAAAAGATGGCTCCTCAATTTATTGTGCAGCAGCGTAGATTCCTTTCAAAAACTTACTGGCAAACCGGCAGCTATGTTGAGATGCAAAGAAGATTCATTAGAGCACGCGTTCCAGTCAAAGGAGCGATAGTGTATAACGTAAAGAAGTTTGACGAGCACAGAACTGTCAGGAATCGGCAGAGTGAAGCTTCAGGTGCTCGTAAGACTGCAAGAACTAGAGCGAAGATTGCAGCTGTCTGGCAAGCTTTAAGGCCCAACCCCAACAGTAGTTGTCGTCGAAATGCTGTGCCAAACATCCCACGTTCTTTATTTAATCGTATCGTGCCATTTTCAAGGGTATGCGAGTCGTTTGCGCTGAAAATGAAAAGCAGTGTTTCATTGATTTTACATTATTGCATGCCACGCCAAAACAAATAAAGGTAGCGTGCTGAAATTCACAGAATAAGTAGGAGACATGTCCAGCATTATAATGCATGTATCAAAAATAGATACACTGCCTGTCTTCTATTTTTAGTTATTTTTGCAAACACGGTACAAATCATTCTGGGACACCCTGTATAACTGATGTCAGAAATATACAGCATTATATTGTTTTGCTGATTGTTGTTTTTCCACAACATCGTTGGGCAGGAAAAACCTCCTATGTGTCATTGGCCCCTGAACATGTTTAAAGCAAAATCAAATCTCCTATGTAATCTCTTGGCAGTTTTGTTTTAAACATGTTCAAGGGCCAGAAGCAGGGGTGTGAGAGGCCTCAGACCAAAAAAAGCTGAGAATTACTAAAAAAACCTGAAAAACAGCGTAAAAGCAGGGTAAAAAACATCAAATATGGGCTGAAAATAAAAGAAAATGCGTAAATGTTAGCAATAAAAAAAGCTGAAATCAGCTTAAAAGCTGAAATTTCACACCCCTGCAGAAGTACATAGGTTTTTCCTGCTCAACAACAAGAAGTAGTATTTTTCTGGAATCGGAAGTAATAAATGTGACCGTACAGCACGAATGAGCCGTAAATGTCCTCAATTGTATTCTGAGTTACAGTGTAAAATGGGCATGAAGGTCATATTCATAGGTATTTCAATTTGGTGCTACGTGTATCTCATTAAATGAGGTACACGTAGCACCAAATTGAGGTACCTATGAATACGACCTTCATGCCCATTTTACACTGTAACTCAGAATACAATTGAGGACATTTACGGCTCATTCGTGCTGTACGGTCACAAATGCAAAAGTGTCACAATAAATGGACCAATCTGCCAAGCATTTAACTCCATGGGTACTCCCTGCTGATTGGTTACAAGAAGACTGTCATGATTTATTGAGCCAATCAGCAACATGGTAAGATGGTGGTAGAGCTGAAAAGGCTTAACCCTGTGAGTACCACCTGCTGATTGGATACAAGAAGATTGTTATGATTTATTGAGCCAATCAGCAACATGGTAAGAATGGTGGTAGGGCTGAAGAGGCTTAACCCCATGAGTACTACCTGCTAATTGGTTACAAGAAGACTAGTCATGATTTATTGAGCCAATCAGCAACATGGTATGAATG
Source organism: Amphiura filiformis (assembly GCF_039555335.1). Taxonomy (NCBI): domain Eukaryota; kingdom Metazoa; phylum Echinodermata; class Ophiuroidea; order Amphilepidida; family Amphiuridae; genus Amphiura; species Amphiura filiformis. The sequence continues at coordinate 19,804,211 of NC_092647.1, read as the reverse complement.
GTGGTAGGGCTGAAGAGGATTGAGTTTTAATATTTAGCTGTATTTTAATCAGCCACTCAGATGAATACTAACCAATCACAAATGCTGTAAGAAAGGCACAAGTTCGCAAGGAGTTAAAACAGCTTTTGATCCTATATTTCAGATTAAGCTATTGGGCTATTCCAGTTGAAATCCATACACCCCCTATGGAAGACACAATGACCTTAATCTCCCACACAGGAAGTGTGGATTTCAAAATGGGGTTACCTGAACGGGTGGTTACCCCATTTGAAATCTACATTCCCTGTGTGGGAGATTAAGGTCATGTCTTTCATAGAAGGTGTATGTATTTCAGCTGGAATAGCCCATTACATACTACTCTGGGTAATTAGGATATCCCAGTTTTCATCTTTCCTCCGAGCAGTTGATGTAAATGTTGAAGTGAAAAAAAACATGCACTTTGCCAGATTCAAACCTGTGACTTCTGGATCTCTAGACCAACATTTTAAGTACTAAGCAACAAGCACCGAGTTAAAAAACAAACAAACATTGAAACATCAGATTAAATCTATAAGTATTAGTAAGATCTGTGTTCATTTGAGTCCAGCACCTGCATCCAGAGAAGTACAGCAATCCGTTGATCTTTTGACGCGACCAACGCTTTGATGAGTAATCGGTCAATCAGATTATTGGTTTGTTGTTTTGATTGTCAGACAATTGAATCAGAACTCCACTTTCATGCTTTCGCTGTGCACGCTCTCAAAATGTAAACAAGTGCCGTTCTTCTCTGCCAGAGACTGTGTAGTATATTGTACTAGAACTGTATTTTGTATATTCAAATTTAATCCAATACTTCAATGTTCAATCATTAATCATGGCTTAATGGGCATTGAATAGGGTTACATTGGGAGGTCCCCGGTTTGAATCCAGCCATGTAAATACTTTTTTCTCTTACTTTTTAAACAATTATGTGCACCAGCCACTCTGGGCGAAGATAAAACCTAGCACAAAGAATGTGATCATGTTTTTAAACATTGTGAAACTGGTTTTCAGGAGTTTTTGAAGGCAAATTTGATGGCAGCTGATTCCATGCATATGAAGCAATGATGGTAGATGCTTTTGATGATGAGTGAAGTGACTTGGTTAGAATGAGCTCTTCCATTTAAAATTCACACTACCCCTGTGGAAGATTTTGGAAATATCTTCCACAGGGGGGGGGGGAGTATGAATTTTAAATGGAATTAACACATTAGGTAGCTCCATTTGAATTTCATACACCTACGAAAGATTCAACCTGAATCTTCCACAGAGGGAGGATGAGTTTCAAATGGAGCTGCCTAATGTGCTCATTCTATTTGAAATTCATACCCCCCCTGTGGAAGATATTTCCAAAATCTTCCACAGGGGTAGTGTGGATTTTAAATGAAACAGCCCAATGTATGGCAGTGAAGCATAAATGTGATGTTATAACATGAAGAACTTTGTAAGTACATAACAGATATACTTGAAAATAATCATTTTGTGAGCTAGCGGTCATGAAGAATCAGGGCAATAAGACCTTGCTTTTTTGCCATAGAAAAGGTCAACATGTGGAGCTCACCACATCATCACTGGAATACCATAAAAACTTGATATTGAGCTTATGTGCTTACTATCGAGCGCTTTCAAAACATGCACACATGAAGAGCCATCCACAAAAGTGTAAAGGGTTTTGAGCAAATCATCGATACACATAGTTATATACGAACAAGTAAACCTGCAAATTTGTGTCTCAACCCCATTAGCTCAGTTGGTAAAGGGCCGGACTTTGGTACAACTTCATGTTTTCAAAAGCACTCGATAGTAAGCACATTATGCTGGCTATCAAGTTTTTATGGTAGTGTTGCAAGATTAAGTAGTCTATAGTAGTAGTTGTGATTATTACAGGAGCAGTCATCATTCTTAGGTGGCCACTACACGATTCCTCCATGCACAGTAATCTTTAGTAGTTGCTTTGCAATTACAATGGGAGCATGGTGGCCGAGCGGAACAGGCTCCTACTCTTAATCAGAAGGTAGCGGGTTCGAGCCCCGGTGACGCCATCATGTTGTGCCCTTGAGTAAGGTACTTTATCTCTCTCCACCCAGTTGTATAAATGGGTACCGGCATTCTTTAATGCTGGGAAGGTAAAAGACTCGCTGTAAAGGAGGTGTAGCGATCCCCCTATAGTAACATTACATGGAGGAGTCTGCCCAATCGCCAATGAAAGAGAGATGGGCACTCCGTTCACTGATATATACAGGTTCACCTATTTACCTTCACCTTTTATACAATGCCTGCCCAATAGGAAATTTTTATTCGGGAGACGAGTCCATCCAGATGAAGTATACTAGTTGAATTGAACATAAAGTGTAGGTTTCATATTTATTTTCATGAAATTTTACAAATTGAAACTTTGATGTTGACAAGACTTGACAGGGGTCCAATAGAGTATACTCAGCATTATGAAAATTTTACATAGCCTCTCTGTGGCAGCACTAATTTTCTGCAATAAATCCATCATTTGAGGCGATAAAGCTAAATGAGTCAGATGTCGATCAAAATCAAAATTTAAGTTTTTAATTTCATTACATGAGCCATTTCCAGAGCTTTATTTTCCTGAAAACCATCCCATCATAATCAGAATCACAGTTCCATTTATGGCCCTTTTGGTGTTGCTCAGAGCAATGAAATACAAAGAAAGTTGAATAAATTGATTGCCTGACCGTGCACTTATTGCATGGTCATTAATAACTCACGATGAACACGGTGATACGTGCTACAATGACATCTGCACGTGTTAAAATTTATTGAATCATATCTGTTGTTGTGTAATACCATTGGTGTACTTATGGAAATGATGGTTTAGTTTTGGTATAGCTAGGGTGTTTTGAATTGAATTATCGACAGGAATTATCACCTATTTTAGTATCAGAATGTTATAATTCTGTATCTGTTGACCCAATAGATATGTTTAAAGTGTCATTTTTACAAAATGTATGTTGGTATGGAACTAAACTTCAATTGTGTTAGGTCGCAAAAAAATATACTAGTATTTAAAAAAGGCACAGGCTATACTCGGCTCAGTATGGTTATTGATCAGTACTAGACGTTTCCTCATCATGCTGCAATTTATCCCGCGTTGTCACATTTTCAATACAAGTTCTTATACCTTGCTGCAATTTGTCACCACATATAGTCTCTTGTGGTATTCTGACCCTCTCTCTTGTACACTCACATTCTTCCTTTGGCCTTTGACCTTCAACCTCTACCCTTTCCGCTATTTCTTTGCAAGAATGGCAGCAGGCGGTTGACCCTTGACCTCTGCATTGCGGGCATGATAAGACGAGCTGGTGACAATGTGGACTACTGCAAGGCTGGTATTTATCCCATGGCTGTGAACAGTAGAAACATGCTGAAATCAAAGGGAAAAAATTGACACTTTAGTACCGCTGATTCAAGTATAGTCCCACCCCTTTTTAGGTGAAAAATGATCAAAATTGGGGGTGGGACTGTACTCAAATGTTGTTGTTTTTTTTATTTGGAGTGTCCTTGGACATAGAGCTATATGCTAATATTGTGTCTTCAATATGCAAAGTTATAATTTGTGTTCATGTCAGAGTCTATTAATGATTTCAAAATGAATACAAATCCAATGCACTTTTAAGTCAACCAATAATAATCCTTGCATTTAGATCTATGGCCAGGCCAGGGACACTCCAAATCCGAAAAATAAAATTTAAAAAACAATTTCTGGAATTTTTTGAAAAATTGGGGATGGGACTTTACTTGCGTCAGTACAGTAATTGCAAAATTTAACAGGAATGCAGAACTGTGTTGCTGTGGAACCATATTTTCCACACTCAGCAGTTCTTTTGCTTGTTTATAATAGTGACCCCTATCGTTTCCCACCTTACAATCAATTTAGCCAACAACAACAATATTTTCATTCCAAAATATCAGTGTTATTCGGTGACAAAAACAAAAACAAACTCTGTGCAATCAAGGAAGTTAAATTCTGAAATTGGATCATGCTTTGTAACAACACCAACAAAAAGGGAGGAAATTTGAACATATTTTCACTTTAGTTTCTCATTCTTACAACCCAGAGTTTGTTAGTATCAGATTATCAATAGCAACACATGCCAAGAAAACAAAACATGAAACAAGGAAGGAAGACTTCTGTCTAAAAATTCTGTGCATTGCTTGGGAATATCATTTAACCTAGATCAATGCTATTCAGTTACATGTTGCTACATTTGGTAACTAAGAACTTTTCAGTGTGAATCTTTGTATGTATGGCCAGATAATTGTTTTCTTCTAAAAATGAAAATAGGCTGTTATGGAGAACACCCTTGTTTAAAGCAGAAATTTCTATTGATTTCATTAGTCTTCTTTTTCATTTGATACCACCCAGAGGGTCACCCCTGTTGTTCTCTTATTGTATTCTTTATTTTGTTATCTCTCATTCCACCCACCCCGGAGGGTTAAACCTTGTTAGTTTTTGAGATATTTCATTTCAAAATGTTATCACTCATACAACTGGGTTTTTTTAATTGTATTTGTTATAGTCTTCTCTTTCATTTGACACCACCCAGAGGGTCACACCTGTTGATTTTGAGATATTAATTTTGGAAAACACCCAAATATGGGGAGTAGCACCCCCAAGGACCCGCAATAATGAATTTTAAAAATACCCCCAAAATATTAGGACTAACACCCCTAGAGTTCTTTTATTGTATTCATTTGCCCAAGTCGTGGACGTACTTTTATGTCGACATGTTGTTGATATGTCAGAAACATTGCAATGACAGCACTACAAAACATGGTATGTGATGCCACCGTAACAGCATAATCAGGGCCGTTCCTAGGGATTTTGCCGCCCTAGGCAAAGCCTCTCCCTGTCGCCCCACCAAAGCATACCAACAAAATAATTGAAGCGATTTTTTTCACTGTTAGGCCTATTGTATTATTGTTCTAAAATCTTTCTTTGGGTCATCATTGAATGCAGATAAGTCTTAATCAGCTTTAGCTTAGAAAAGCTATGTTCACCACTGGCAACAGATACGGGAGGGGTCAGTAACACGCCCCATTTCTTTTATTTTTCTCAGGTTCCCCTTTGCCTTTTCCGCCCTGTTTTCTGTTTCTCTTTTCTCCCCCTTTTTATTTTTCCTCCCTTTTTTTCTTTTTATCCACCCTCATTTTTTCTTCATTTTTCTTTCTACATTCTAATTTTTTCTATTTTTTCACACTTTTTTTGGCCCTCTGTGTTTACCGCCTAGGCGACCGCCTTACCTGGCTTAATGGTCGGAACGGTCCTGAGCATAATACCAACTTACTTGATATGGTAGTCTCATTAGTTGCAATGGCGTATCTGTCATCAAACACAAATAGTTTCCCTTTGAAGAGGCCATTGGGATATTTGTCCATGTAACGATGGATTCCTCCTTCAAGTTGCAGCACATCTTTACACACACCCTGCATCAAATATAAATTAACATGCATATAACATTGAAAATCGCAGGCACTCACTGGTTACATCTTGATGTAAACATTACTAAACAATAATTAAAACTTGCAAGTTAAAACTTGTTAAATAAATTAACCAATTTTAACTTGTGCTGTCAAATAACATATGTGACACGATCTGGTCCATGGGGGCCAAAGGCGGCAAATTTGAAATTGAGATAAAGGCAAAAATATGGGTCAAAAAAGCAAAAAAAACTTAGAACCAAATTTAATTTGTGCTTTCAAATCACATATCCTCTAATATCTGCATTGCTCAGTACTTTAAATAATCATTTGATTTATTCATTTGTAATTTACTTGATTGATTGATTGATTGATTGATCTAGTAATTGAATGATCAATTGGTGGATTGATGGACTGATTGTCCTTCTATGCAATTTATAAATTGATTGATTGATTGATGGGTAATTGACTGATCGATTGATTGTTTGATTGAGTTACTGATACCTTAGATTTGAGATATGCTGATCCCCTTTCACAACGGATTCCTCCAGTACAATACATGATGACTCTCTTGTCTCTAAATGCGTCAACGTTTTTGTCAATATATTCCGGCCAATAGCTAAATTTACGAATGTCCGGTGCAAGAGCCCCTGGAAACTGACCCTGTAAAAGTGCAAATATTTCAAAAGAATATTTAAGAGAAACAGTTTGGATTTGAAAATAAATAGCAAAATAAATTTGACATTTACAGAAATTAACAGTTTCTGTTGAACACTGCAATAAACTCCTAAATTAGTGTCTCTTCAAGAGAGTAGTGTGCTCAAATAGTGGCGTAGCATGGCTCATCATATTGGGAGGGGGACTGACCTTGATTGGGGGGCACCAGGTCTCATGGGGGGCACAAGCCATTTTTTGGCAATTTTCCTATGGGCTTTCTCAATTTTGCAATCGATAAAGCAAATTTGTACCCCAGCCAATGAAAAATAACCTGGCGATGCATGTATTCCAGAGTGTCTGAATAGAGAATAAACGATAGGTATTTTTGTTTTTCCTGTGTGCCTGTTGTCTATCAATCACAGGTAGAGGATAGTAAAAACAAAAATTCCTATCGTTTATTCTCATTCTTAGTCAGTTAAATATCATTTTAATAACTGTCAACTATTTTTAAAGCAAAAACATTTCAAAAATTATTCCGCACTAGTCTACGCATACAACACGATTCATACGCGCACCTCTACAAGTGTGTTGTGTCATCAACATTCATGATGATGTGGGGTTGTCTATGGCCTGATAGACGGCACCCGAAATTATGCAATTGTCCAATCAGATTATGTGTCTATGAACTAGACCACTCCCACTGACTAAGAATTATGCATTTCAACCATGATCACTTCAAATATGTATATAATTTAGTGCTTCAGACATAGTGGGGAATTTGCTTGCTGTTTACAAGTGTTGCAAAAGGCACCTAAGCAGACGACAACAACAGCCTATTACCCTATATAAAACAATGACGAATATGCTTCAATTATAAAATAGCAAGATATCTAAGCTTCATATGGGTTAGTCCATATGATATCAAGGAGGTCCCCACCTGACCCCCTCAGATTTGCTTTATATTTTAGTCATATGTTGTACCTGTAAAAATATTAAAACCTGCAAATTTGAGGTCTGTAGCTCTTACGGATTTTCTGTGGTAGCCATTTAAAGTTGGCGTATGGGGGTCTAAATTTGGACTCAAAAGTTGCTCTTTAAATAAGTCATCTTTGGGAGTCTGTGACTTCTTTACAAAGAGAGAGAGAGGTCTAAAACCTTGTATACACACTAACTGCATGCCCAATTTGTCAAAAAGTTTTTTTTTTTTAAAAATCGGTAATTGCGCGTTGTGTCACGGGGTCATTAAATATGCAAGAAAAAATGTTATGTTTTGTAAACTGGCAAGTTTAGCCCCCCTAAATTCACATTTTTTGTCATATTAATTATTTTATGTTGTCACTGATGCTAAATATAGGTTAAATACAATACATATCCAAAAATGGAGGTCACAACTCATTTACATTTGAACAGCGCCCTCACGAAGATGAAATTTATTGCAAATTCAACATTTTCAGGGGGTCCAAAGTCGATGTGGTCCACCTTCAAAATTTATAAAACATTTTTTTTATATGACTACTAGTCTTAAATTACAACTTTGCAAAGTCCCAGTAATTGTCTAGGTTGACTTCATATAAAGCGATAACCCCAAAGTTGACCATTTTCTTATGATTGCATGTACTGCAAATGTGCGAATTTGGAAGGCTTAAAAGTCAAATTGGCCACAATATTGAAAATAAATGATTAGATGCGTAGTTATTGGCCCTATTTACTTTTATTTCCATTTTGTTTTCAATATACAGATTTTCTGTGGCAGCCATTTAAAGTTGGGAGTAGGGGAATATAACTTTGGACCAAAAAGTTGCCCTTTGAATAAATTTCATCTTTGGGAGCCTGTACCTTCCTAATAAAAAGAGAGAGAGGTCTGAAACCTTGTATACACACTAATTACATGCCCAATTTGTCAAAAAGTAAAAAAAACAAGAGCACCAATGGCGCTGTGGCTCTACGCTTTTTTTGTGGGAAAGCAATTGTTCTTGGAGTCGAATGCGCAACAGGTTGGTAGTCGGTCAATTTTTTTAAACCTTCAGTTTGAAAAAAATTCCCCACAAATATTCAATACGGTCCTTGAAACTCGATGCGGTGGTCAATCTTCCTCCTCCGCATTATTATTTTTTGCCGCTTTACTATTAGTTGCAAAATCTGAAAATAATTCATTATTGTGCAAATTACTACTGAACCAGCAAGAATAATTTGTTCTGCAAAATTTTAAAATCCCTTTTTTAGTATTTGAAGCTTTCAACAACTATAGAAAGCCTTGGCAACTATTAGAATTCATCTAAATTGACCTCAGACGACCACGAAATGACCTCCCAAAAATTTTGCTCTAAATGGTGACCTCAGATGACCCCGAAACTGACCTTCTAAAATTTTGACTTCAAATGTTGACTGTACCCACCAAGTTTCATGCCCATACGACAGTTTTAGTAATTTGACCTCAGGTGACCCCTGGCTGACTCGAAATGAGCTTCCAAAAATTTGGTTCTAAATGTTGACTGTACCCACCAAGTTTCATGCCCATACGACAGTTTTTGCTAATTTGACTTCAGATGACCCCTGGATGACCTCTGGTGACCGTGACCCACTATCCAATACAAACTTGTTCTGTGCGACCCTACAAAATTAGGCTCCAAATGTTGGCCGTGCCCACCAATGCCCATACAACATTTTTAGCAATTTTACCTCAGATGACCCCTGGGTGACACCGGTTGACCCTGAAATGACCTTCCAAAATTTGACTCCAAATGTTGACTGTACCCACCAAGTTTCATGCCCATATGACAGTTTTTGCTAATTTGACCTCAGATGACCCTGGATGACCTCAGGTGACCTTGACCCACTAAACCAATACAAACTTGTTCTGCCTGGGGTCAAGATGCACCCACCAAGTTCGAGGAACATGCGACCCCACAAAATTTGGCTCCAAATGTTGACTGTATCCAGTTTCATGTTCATACAACAGTTTTTAGTAATATGACCTCAGATGACCCCTGGGTGACCCCAAAATGACCTTCCCAAAATGTTGATTCCAAATGTTGACTGTACCCACCAAGTTTCATGTCCATACGACAGTTTTAGTAATTTGACCTCAGGTGACCCCGGATGACCTCAAAATGACCTTCCCAAAATTTGACTCCAAATGTTGACTGTACCCACCTAGTTTCATGCCCATACGACAATTTTTAGTATCTTCCCAAAATTTGACTTTAAATGTTGACTGTACCCACCAAGTTTCATGCCCATCACGAGTTTTTAGTAATTTGACCTCAGATGACCCCTGGGTGACCCCGGATGACCTTCCCGAAATTTGACTCCAAATGTTGACTGTACCCACGGTTTCATGCCCCTACAACAGTTTTTGCAAATTTGACCTCAGATGACCCCTGGATGACCTCAGGTGACCTTGACCCACTAACCAATACAAACTTATGCTGGGGTCAAGATGCACCTAGTACCAGGGATCGCATGCCTATACGATGATTTTGTTTTTGGGTGGATCACCGCGCCGCATAGGCATTTTACACATAAAATACACATAACCCACACACAACGCAATTGAATAACAGACCGGTACTGCACAGTGCCGCTGGTTACCAGTTGTTCTCATTTATGTAATCAGCAATTGGAGCCTACAAAATGTGGTGCATTTATAGTGTACGGTACTATTATGTGATATCGGGAATTGACACAAATTTTACGGTAACAAAATCAGTCATACCCAGAAAGGATAAAATTCAATTGAGAAAATATTGTATGTGTGACTTGTTGTACTAAAGATGCATCCACCCACCAAGTTTGAGGAACATGCTTCCCCTACTATGCTAGTGCTCTGACGATAACACTCCGATCGCCATGCAATCTAAGTTTTGTAGGCCAGTGGGACAACGGAATCACTACGTGAACGAGCTACTACTACACTAGTCTCTGAGAGAAGAGGCAGACACAGACAAACAAACAGATTCTAGTGAATTAAATAGTGATGATCAGTTGTAGCAGCTACAAATTTGAGCGTTTGTCAGGGGTCAAACCCCTCCATTTATATTTCCCCACACTTTTTAGACAGACACCCTTTTTATCAAAAATTGAACCCCCACCCTTATGCAGTGTTTGTGACCAAAGCTTACAGCATTACTTTATCAAATTCGGAAGACTGAACATCGGGCGCTATCGCCGTTTTATACAGTCACTTCGGGTCCATTTTATCACTATCTGCGCCATCAATCCATTTCAGAATCCAAATTGATGCAGAATTTATCCTCATCTATCAAACACTCATGATTTTCTTATTCATCTGAAACATTTGCGACATAATATTGGCAAAACTGCAATCATCTTTCGAAAAGATACGACTTTAGATTGTTTACAGCATTACTTTATCAAATTCGGAAGACTGAACATCGGCGTTTCATACAGTCACTTCCGGGTCCATTTTATCATTATCTGCGCCATCAATCCATTTCAGAATCCGAATTGATGCAGAATTTATCCTCATCTATCAAACACTCATGATTTTCTTATTCATCTGAAACATTTGCGACATATTAAATGTTGGCAAAACTGCATCACTGCAACTGCATCGAAAAGATACGACTTTAGATTGTTTATCATAAAGTAACACATGGGCAAATGGGCAAAAGGCTGAGATACCTGTGAGATCCTGAATACATGAATACGTCAGTCTATACTCTCTACACGGCCGCTGTGGTTCGGATCGCTCCACTTCTAGTGTGAGCGAGCGGGCCAAAGCGGCTGATGTAGAGACTGAAAATTATATTCATTCATAAAACTCACGGTAGCGTCGATTCTACTACAGGTGACGTCGTATGAATTGAAAACATCAGCAAATTAATTTTTGACATTTTCTTTCCAGATTTATGAAGAAAATATGAATGTTTTTCAACTGATCTTCAAATTACTTTATTATTTTTTTTTTCAATTGGTAGCGTTACCCCTACGCTTTATAATTATATATTGCTCACACGCTTTTTAGAAACCCACCCTATATTCCATAAAATTGTAATTTTTACAGATTTTCAGAATTCCCAACCCACGCTGTAGAAAGCGTGCCAGACAAACAATGATAATGAATAGCCAGATGTGACCTTCGCTGTCGAGACGTTGTTTTCAGGGTTGTCAAACCAGCGATTTGGTAACCCAATTAGGCGACTTTTGAAGATTTTCCCGGGACAATTTCCTGCCCCATAGAATACAAAGGGTAAAGAAAAAAAATTGGGCGATTTTTCGATTATTTGACCTGCGATTCGGGCTGAATTTTTTGGCAACCCTGGTTATTTAGCGTTCATTTAATTAAATTACTACGCCGCTGGTCTCTAAATATTTTGAAGTGTTGTCCCATGGTAACAAAACTCCGAGAACTCAATAAACAATCTGGACAAAGGAATCATCCAATCACGTTTCTATCCATGTGAGATCACCGCAAAAATTCATGATAAAAGGTCACTTTCCCAAAGAAAAATAGTGCAATCCGTCAATTCCGCCATGATCTCACAACTTAAATTACTCAGACCAAAATAATCTCTAGCGCATACAGGGAACCAAGCAAAGCGATAGAAATGACTTGTTTCTCATGACGACTTTTGACTTTTCTCACTTCAAAATAAGTACTTTCCCCACCCCAAATTCACTTCTAAAGGAGTGCAATCGATTGCTAAATAACTAAGCAAACCTTGGAATGTAATTTCAAAGCCAAATATCATTAACAAAAGAAACCTTAGCATAAAAAGCAAGAACGCAAGTGGCCAAAATTTGTAGCAAAAATACAGTCCTCACTGACTACAATGACTAAGGCTCACTAGCTCCGCTAAGAGCCAAAAATGTCTGTAATTGTGCGTTGTGTCACGGGTCAAAAAAAAAAAAAAAAAAATGTAATGTTTTGTATACTGGCAAGTTTAGCCCCCTAAATTTACATTTTTGTCAGAATAATTGTTTGTTGTCACTGATGCGATATATAGGACAAATACAATGCATATATAAGACATAGAGGTGACAATTTATTTACATTTGAACAAGCGCCCTCATAAAGATGAAATTTAAGTTGCAAATTCAACATTTTCAGGGCCCAAAGTCAATGTGGTCAACCTTCAAAATTCATAAAACATCACTTTTATATGACTACTAGTCTTAAAGTACAACTTTGCTCAATCCCAGTAATTTTATAGGTTGACTTCATATAAAGCGACAAGCCCAAAGTTGACCATTTTCTTATGATTGTATGTACTGCAAAGGTGCCGAATTCGGAAGGTTTAAAAGTCAAAATGGCCACAATATTGAAAACAAATGACTAGATGCGTAGTTATTGGCCCTATTTACTTTAATTTCCATTTTATTTTCAATGTTGGGGCCAATTTGACTTTAAGACTTCCAAATTCGGCACATTTGCAGTACATGCAATCATAAGAAAATGGTCAACTTTGGGCTTGTCGTTTTATATGAAGTCAACCTAGACAATTACTGGGACTTTGCAAAGTTGTAATTTAAGACTAGTAGTCATATAAAAAAAATGCTTTATAAATTTTGAAGGTGGACCACATCGACTTTGGACCCCCTGAAAATGTTGAATTTGCAATAAATTTCATCTTCGTGAGGGCGCTGTTCGAAATGTAAATGAGTTGTGACCTCAATTTTTGGATATGTATTGTATTTAACCTATATTTAGCATCAGTGACAACAAAAAATAATTAATCTGACAAAAATGTGAATTTAGGGGGCTAAACTTGCCAGTTTACAAAACATTACATTTTTTCTTGCATATTTAATGACCCCGTGACACAACGCATAATTACCAATTTTTTTTTTTTTTTTACTTTTTGACAAATTAGGCATGCAGTTAGTGTGTATACAAGGTTTCAGACCTCTCTCTCTTTTTGTAAAGAAGTCACAGACTCCCAAAGATGACATTTATTTAAAGGGCAACTTTTGAGTCCAAATTTAGACCCCCATGCGCCAACTTTAAATGGCTACCACAGAAAATCCGTAAGAGCTACAGACCTCAAATTTGCAGGTTTTAATATTTTTACAGGTACAACATATGACTAAAATATAAAGCAAATCTGAGGGGTCAGGTGGGGGACCTCCTTGATATCATATGGACTGACCCAAATGTAGAATAATAATATTTTAAATAATTGGTTCTTGTAGAATAACTAAGAGCTGGACAACACCAGATACACCTATTTGACATCGAGTTTGTTCAGATTTAATTTATTCTTCTAGTTTCAACCTTCCATTATTTATATTCTACAGTCAATTTGTTATTTCTTTCATGGTAGAGGTACGAGCTAGTGATCGACGATCGCATAGAAGTGGCGAGGTCTCCTCCCCTCATACGTACCGGCGACCAATTGGTAAACCCTTCTTGTTGTCAAGACGAGCAGCCAATTAGCGTAATTGTTAATCGCCTGTGTGTTTACGCTTGTGTACGCGATACGCACAGCTCCAACTACGGAAGAAATAAAGAATTAACTTTAAGACTCTTTTATTATTTGAAATGAGAAAATATCACACTCACGATGCAAATACTTAACTCGCACTTTGGGCTTGCTAAGTATTTTCATGGCTTGAATGATATAAACATATTCTCATATCCCAAACCATCCAATATTATATAAATACTTACAATCCGGCTTTCATAGAAATTCCTACAATCCACAAAGACAGTATCTTTCTCATCTGATGTGTTCTTTGATAAGTGACTTTCTAACTCACTGTGGAAAGCCTCACTGCTCAAGTGATTGCCTGTAATAACAAAGGATAGATGTTAGCAAACTAGACTTTACTCTCATTCAACATAATCAAGGAAATTGAAGTTTTCAAGTTCGCCAAAACTTTATTTTGTTTAGAAAAAAAACCCACAAGTTAAAAGGAATATCTGTACCAAACAAACACACAAATATCCCCATTGGCCAGGGAAACCCTCATGTGTATCACTGGCCCCTGAACATGTTTAAGGCAAATCCTCATATGTAACCACTTGACAGTTTTGTTTTAAACATGTTCAAGGGCCACAAGTATTTCCTGCCCAATGCCGATATTGATATATTTACAATTTCTTTTTTATCAATACAGGTGTTCTACAACCTAGAAACACTGTTGTTTGTGTTACAATCAGGAAGTAGATTGACTTTTTCATGTTGGTGGTGGGTAGAGAGGGAACGGAGATGGTGTGTTCGACAGTGGCATAGATTTCTTTTTGACATTGGGCCATGGGATTGGAAATCCATCACCTTTTGGCAACAAAATAAGCACACGAAAAATGTTGCCATATTGAAGTTAAAATAGTGAAATATGGTGCAAAAGTGGAACACATTTGCACGAAGAATGCAAAACTTGGCATTTCTAGTCTAAAATGGCTAAATGAGAGATTAATTTAGTCAGAAACCTCATACAGGCATCAACAATAAGCGCACAAAATATGTTGCCTGCCATATTGAAGCTAAAATAGTAAAATATGGTGCAAAAGTGGAACATATAGGCATCAACATGATTGATCTCCCTTATCAAAATATTGGGGGGATTCATCAACCCATCTTCCCAAGATCTACGCCTATGGTGATCGAGTCAATTTTCATTTTTACTATACCCGGTTCCGTTACTTACCTGCTTGTGTGTAGGTTAATTTATCTGGATCTACACCCATTGGAACAATTTCAGAATGCACTCCTACTTGTAAACCATTGGGAAAATCCTATGTTTATCTACATCAAGGGATAAATCACACCCTTGTATATTAGTTTTCTTACCTGCTTGTGTGTAGGTTAATTTATCTGGATCTACACCCATTGGAACAATTTCAGAATGCACTCCTACTTGTAAACCATTGGGAAAATCCTATGTTTATCTACATCAAGGGATAAATCACACCCTTGTATATTAGTTTTCTTACCTGCTTGTGTGTAGGTTAATTTATCTGGATCTACACCCATTGGAACAATTTCAGAATGCACTCCTACTTGTAAACCATTGGGAAAATCCTCTGCACTACCTTTGCTTGTCTAAGGGATAAATAATAAGAAATAGAAACAAACATTAGAATAAATTATTTGAAACTCGCTCTATGCTTGTTTAACGTTAGCAAAATTTGATCTTTTCCTGAAGACACTCCCTGACAACTTTCCGCTTATTTCATAAAAACATGTCTCATTTTCAAGAGAGTATCATGTCATCTTCTTCTCTCTACAGATGACACTTGCTGGATTCTAGCAGGGGCTCAGCACCCTCACCCCCTGCCTCACCTGGGTGCGGGGACTTGAATAATGACTCCCAGGGGGAACCCCTCCTCCTCGGCCACCCCAGAACAGGTCAGTTTTTTAAATAGTTTCTTCTCATTTTTCAACTGTTTTAAAACATGACTGAAGTGGTATATGGTCGAGAAATATCCAAATTCACTCCTAGTTGGGCTATTGGCAAATGGCAATCCAGAGTGATGGTAGTCCTTCCGTACAAAGAATGTCGCTCACAACGTGTGAGGCAAGTTTTAAAGAAACATAGTATTAATACCACATTTAAGCCACACCAAATGCTGTATACTCGACCATCCCAAAAACAAGCAGGAACAAACATCGGACTGTGTTTATGAGATCCCTTGTCTCAACTGTGATAAATCATATATTGGAGAATAACAAAATACTCAAATAACAAAATAGAAGCTGAAAAAGCTGAAAAGAAAACTTTCACCAGAGTGCAAAGACAGGCCTCTGTTATGGGAGAGGATAATAAACCTGCTATAACAAATCATGTAATCAGATGGGAGGAATCACAAATCAAAGATAGAGAACAGAATAGAAACAGGAGACACATAAAAGAAGCCATCTGGAAGGGGGCCAAAACACTCAACAGAGACAAGGGGAATTACTTTCTTCCGCATATTTACGACCAAGTCCTAACAGCACCATCTATGCCCACTCCTTCAGGAAGCAGGGTCAATGTGCAGGGATTGGTCAGTCAATTTGAGAAAGTCCACCCAAATTTTGGAATTGTATAAAAGAATTTGAAATTTGAAATAACTATTATGTTAAAATGTTCTGAATCTAGTTTTCAAAAATGTTTTAGAACATTATCAAAGCTTTTTATACCCTTTATATAACCTAACAATAAAACATTTTCTTAAAAGACATTTTGTGTTTGCTGGGGAGAT
The DNA here is from genome assembly GCF_039555335.1 of Amphiura filiformis. Classification (NCBI taxonomy): domain Eukaryota; kingdom Metazoa; phylum Echinodermata; class Ophiuroidea; order Amphilepidida; family Amphiuridae; genus Amphiura; species Amphiura filiformis. The sequence continues at coordinate 19,787,935 of NC_092647.1, read as the reverse complement.
GGTATTTATATACCTTCTATATTGCTGCATATCTGTTACATGCAAATGGTACATGTAGCTTAATATTGGCTGACTGCAGTGTTACTTATGAACTTTGTTAGGAGTAAACTTGAGGAAAAGAAAAGATAAAAGGGATCCCTCCCTAAGTCTAACCTCTATAGTTATACCAGGTCTACCATGCATGGACCTTTGAGTCTTACTTTGAAGTCTGTTTGTTGGAAAACTGGATGGTTCTGGACAGATTGCATATAAAGTCTTGTAGCTGATATGCTTCCTCCAACTGTCCCATTTATTCCTTCTCTTGCTATGCGTATCTGCAAGGAAAAATATGGTTTAAAAACAAAGTTTTATAATTAAAATTCAATGAATGTATGTAGAGCCCCAGATAGGTTATCCCGTAGATATAATGAACACCACACATAGTAAATATTCATGTTTTTTTTTTTTCATTTTCGTGAAACACTTTTTGTACATTTTCAGCCAATTTTACAAGTTGACCTTGGATGACGTTTTGGGAGGGGAAATATTAATAATTAAAAAAAAGTCCAGTACAAACCTTCCCAGTAAGGCGTAGTCTTCTGCACAGTTCTTGCTGCCATGCGCAAATCTCATATGGCTCCTTCACATCCACATATTTATAATACAGCAATATTTGTCCTTCATTATCAACATCACTTGTGTCACCACACTCTTTCTCACTTGGTAACCATGGTAATGTATCAATGTTTCTATACAATATCTTATGGTCTTCAGTTGTTGGCCGTTTCTGCTTCAAATCTGATGATATTCTGCAAAAAGATCAAGCATTATGATTATGATCAATTTAGTTACTTTGCAGATAGAGAAGCTTGGGTAAACTGTGGTACCAGTATATAATTAGTTGTGAGCACGATAATCTCAGATATCTTCCATCAGTGCCTTAGCTAGGATTTTATAAGTGTCCATCATTTTCTCCAAAATGGCCAGTCCTAAAATTGACTTTGAAAACATAAACCAGACCTCTGCCCCTTCTGAGTACTACAAAATAAACAACTTCACTGTGCATGTGTGCATCCCATGGGATGTGATGATGCAATTACCTAAAGTGATATAAAGGCACGCTTTCGTTGGCCCGGCCAGGTGAAAGACTGTGGCTAAGTGTCCCCGGCCTAGTGCTTGGCATTCCAGGGTCTGGGGTTCAGAACCCACACAGAGCAAATGACTTCTTTGTTTGCTTTCTCTCTTTATTCCTTCCTTCTTTCCCTTCCAGTCGCCATGGGTTAATACTCATTTTGTGAGAATAGGTCGCATTTGTCCTTCTATCTCAATATTCTATTGGCTATACTGTAGTCCATATCAGGATAAGTTCCCAACTTCCAATGCTGCTTTGGGACACACATAGGTAACTTAAAGCCATATTATAACATTTTCAAACAAAATAGATTAGCATTTCTTTGCCATAAAATGTTAGCTTTTACTGTCAAATATATCCCCTTTTATTTTTGAGCCGAACAACTACGGCAAAGCAAAGAAAATTGGAATTTACTACCAGCGCACATGTCGCCAATACGTATCACTCCTTCGGTCATGTTGTGGTACGACCCTTTGTTGTGTATATCACCGTCCCGCACACCGTGTACGTACTGTGTGTTATGAACATCGTGTATGCGTTCAAAAATAATTCCATCGTAATAATAAAGCGCGGATTTTGACAAAACTACAGCACCTAGAGTCTTGATTTTTGCAGGGTATATTGGTTTAATAAAGTATAATCGTGTAAAAAAAGGAATTTTAAAAATTCAGTGAGGGCGTCTTCCTCGGCAAATGTTATAATCAGGGTGCGTGCAGCCACCTCTATTTCAAATTCAAGGACTTTTCAAGGACTTTCAAGTACCCAAAAATTAATTTTCATGTACCTTTGAACGGAACGACCCAGAGATAGGTGTGTAAAAAAGTAGAAAAATACCCAGTGGTCTAGTCGCAGCAGCCCAGTGCATACCTGCCAACTTTTGAAAACTAGAAATAGGGACACTTAGCAGAGTGAGCGTAAGCGCTCACGACTACAGCCGGGGGTCCAGGGCGAAGCCCTGGTGGGGGTTGAGGGGATGAAGCCCCCCGAAGCCAAAGTTAGAGGGTAAAAAGAACATTTCAAAGCTCCTGGCTTGTTCTACACTTTTAATAAAAAGTGCTTCCTTCTTCCAGAAAACATGCTTTAAAGTTTCGAGTTTCCTATACTTTTATGCACAAGAGACACTCTTAAAAAATGTTTTTTGGCTTTATTACATGACTAATATGGCTTACGTTGATATATGTGAAGCAGAAAAATAAAACAATAATTAACCATTTGTGCTTGCATCCACTGCCTCCCCCACCCCCACCAACTGGCACCCCATCCTGGGCCTTGATGGTCAGTGTGCTTGGTTAAAATTTCAGGACGACAAACATTTTAGCAGATTTAGCACCCCAAAAGAGACCATTTTTGACATAAAAACCTGTTTTGGACTTTTTTTGAAAAAATGCTTCCTTCATCCTAAAAAAGTGGTTTTTAAAACCACTTTTTAGGATGAAGGAAGTATTTTAAAAAAAATATAGGAAAGTGAATATTTAAAAATATTCACTTTCCTATACTTTTGTACATGAGAGACATTCTTCAAAGTGTTTTCTTGGCCTAATAATATGGCCTACATGATTGAAATTGATATATATAATGCACAATATAAAAACAATGATTCATCACATTTTTGACCCCCACCCCTCTTCGGGTATGGGGGAGGGGGGCCCACAGGGGGGGGGGGGTACTAATGAATGTGCCTGAAGAATACATTTTATGATAAGAGTAATTTGTAAAATTCCGTATGTTAAACATACAGAGTGATGTCACTACAAATTGGGACTAAAATAGTAGGCCTATCCCAAAGGAAATACATAGGCCTACACACACTCACTCAACCGCCCCCACCCAACCTCCCCCCACCCCCATGTTCTAGCGACGGCTACACAAAGCCAAAGGATACAGCTAAAAGGTTCATATCAAACCTTTGACCGAAGTTTGTTTCCATTTAGACTTAAACATGACTTGACATTAGAGTATACATATAGGCCTATACATCATCAGCATCATCAGTCCAGCATCATCTCAAATGGCATCGTTCATTAATGCACATGACATAATTCTTACTTGGGTAATATTCATTGAGGAAAAAGAGATGAGTTTTTGAACGCAAAACCGACACAATCATATAACATGCTGGTCCGATAATGGACTAAAATTCATCAATTTTGGGCATGAAAAGGTGTTCTCAATAAGATACAAATTTGACCACATGCATGCTAAATGGGTACCTTTATCTAGTCGAGTCATCCAGTCAGGGTTCTAAGGAATTTTCATTTTAAAATTGGAAATATATGAGTCCAAAAAGAGTTAATGTGTATATATAGCCTACAAAATGAAAAATATATAGGCCTAAAAGACAAACTTCTTTTCTTATTTATTTGTAACATAATTTTTTATTGTTTCAGCACATTTTTTCTTTAAGGACTTTCCATAAATTTCAAGGACTTTTCAACAAAATTCCAGGACTTTCAAGGCCTTGAAAAGGCATTTTGATTTTCAAGTACTTTCAAGCACTTTTTTGGCTTTTCAAGGTTCTGCACACACCCTGTATAATATGGCTTTAAGTTGTGAAATGTTAATACCCAAACAGCATCAAGTACATGTACGGCCGCAAGGGTGAAAATAAATGGGCCATAGGCCTTGTTTCAGGGCTGTTACTTGCCTACTGTAGCCCATTGAGAATAAAGCCCGTCGCCATAATGGCACTTATACTATAGAATTATAGGTCTTGCCGACCAGCACTAAAATGACAAAACAGCTGTCAAATGCCATTACTGTCAAGTAATTGGCATTAAGATTCAATTTTCTCTTAATTTTAGCCATCACTAAAATTTGGCTACAACCCTGCAAGATACCCAGGAAATAGGAAATGGTAAACCAAAATGTGTTTTTTTTGGTGCAATTTCTGGTCGGAATTTGAGCTTTTATTGTTGAATGGAGGCTATTTAAATATGGATATTAATTTAGACCATTTTAAATTCTGACTGTTGCTAAAACAAAAGTGAGTCCTATTTTGTAAAGCGAGTCCCAGTCGCGACTAAATTTAGGTGAACCAGAGCTCACGTTTTTCTCAAACTGAGTCCTGGTAGAAAAGCTTCTTATTTTCACCATTGTAGTGCCTACTGGATTGTAGCAGGGATAGCCAACTCATTTTCAACATCTAATACCCACCTCTCATTCTTATCATCCTCGCACACGTCATTCAGCGCCGTATTTAGCCGCGATTCTGTCAGCCGCTCAATTTCCTCATGGTGTTCTTTAGCAACATGTTTGTGGATTTCAAGAACTTCGTTATATGTGGTACCACAACAGGACCACCTTGAGTTTGCAATGGCAGTGTTCAATTGGCAGTCGCCGAGTCTCTTTGTTGATTTGATGAACTTTGGTTTACCCGCTTTGCCACTAGTTATGACTCCCAGCGGCGGTGATGTTGTTACCATGGTCACTGTTGAAGTGTCTTTAAGTACTTGAGGGCACTGTTCGTTTTCCCTACTGATGGACTCATCACTTGTTGCGAGACATGATGTCACATATTTGGCAAATACCTGTGAATCAAAAAATAAAATTATTGGTACAAATATGAGTGGAGATACATATGTACAATGTAACATCATTCTTTTTCTTCTCAGAGATTTTGTCAGTATTTGATTTGACTCACAGAAATAGTTGTAATCAGTATTAAAGCTAAAAATATTTTTTTTTTTTTTTTTTTTTTTTTACGACATGGCATAACTGGGCATTAACAGCAGAGACAAATAAATCATTTAGAAGCTGCTGACGAGGATGCACCCAGAAAGCGATTAACCTCCCTGCTGAAGCTGGCCCTCGATCTAATGGCTGGAATTTGGGCAGGTAGAGAATTCCATAATTGGGCTGTAGATGGTAGAAATGATCTTTCATGGCTGACAAGGTTTGATCTTGGGACTTCCACTGCTAGGTCATGGGATCTCACAGACCGTCGCAACCTGGGGTCATGGACATGGATGTCTGGCATCAGCTGGCATAACAACTCAGGGGCCTCTTTATTCAATGTAAGACCTAGAAGGTCCACGCTTTCAGCTTCTTCAAGAGTTACACCAAAAAAGTGAAGTGGTGGATGGTTGCCATCAGCATCTCTTCGGTTGGAGATGGTAGTGGTTTTACATTTGGCAGCACCAAACAGGACATTCCATGTCTTAGCCCATGTTTCGATCTTGGCCAAATCCCAGTTGAGAGATGCTGCAGCAGGAAGTCTATCTTCTCTGGATTTGATGAAGGACATAATGGTAGCATCATCTGCGTACAAGATGGACTGATTGTTCAGATCTTGTGAGATGTCGTCAATGAAGATAATTACCACACTTTTCAAATAAGAAATCAGAATATGCCATTGTGATCATCTTATTATTTACTATCACACTCCTTGGGAAATCCAACAGACTGAATGGTGCCTTTAGTAGAACAGCAATGTTAATCCTGGAGATCAAAATTTGGGCTGTCATGAGCAATTGCTGGTGTTCATCATATTATGAATCACACAAATTTCAGAGGGATTTTAATAGCACTTTGCGTTTTGGCTTTCTCTAACTCAGGCCTTCTCAACTGGCGGCGCGTGCGCCACTTGTGGCGCTTTGAGTCAGTCAAAGTGGCGCACAGTAATTTTAATATTTTTTTCACATAAATCTTTAACCAAAAAGAGGTGAAAATACTCAATCTGGGCCTTTAAAAAACCTTAAAATCCATGAGCTTCTGGGTGCGCATTTAATAAAATGCTGCCCTCTATATTCCAAAGGCTGTAAACATACAAGATGGTGGCTGGACAAAAAATTGCACAGTGAGTTCACGTTCGCGATCTACCAAAACGCCGGCCGTGTTTGATGTTAAAATTCCACTTCATAAATCAGTATTAATGTGCTATATATTAATTATGGAAGTAAAGCAGTCCATAATTCACCATTTTAGGGGTTCAGTTGCTTGGAAAACGATCTGTATGATGCAATTTGGGAAACTTTTGAGCCCAGTTTATGAAAGTTTGCAAGGCTAAAATAATGACCGGCGGCGATATGAACAGCCCAGCCTTGCATTTTCCGATAAACAACGATTTTCTGTGGGGTATTTTGAAAATGAATGACATATTTCTTTAAATAAACAGTTAATATTGTTAAATTGGGAGGTTTTTATTCCTACACTGTAAATCAGGCTGCGATTTAGATGCGTCCAGATCAGATTTTTTGGACCCCTAACCCCCCTGGATTTAGAGATTCAGTGCGTCCATATTACCCAATTTTCAAAACGCGACCCCTGCTCAAAAGGCTCATTCCAGATCCCTTAACAAGGCGCCTCCAAAGCTACAAAAACTTATTCATACCCAAGTTAATACTACAATTGGACTCGGTACTGTACGTTTGAGGACTAGTTGTAGAAAGTGCAGTACGGTGTCACTCACCAGTGTTAACTTTTTGGCAAGTTTGCATTATTAGTGTATCTAGTAAAATACTCAATTTAGAAACCTCTGTCACTGATGTATGTCATCTATGATTACTCAACTTATTATATACACATCAGCTTTTATCCAAAAATAATATTTAAAAAGATGTTTTGAGTGATTTTTAAGAGCAGCGAAAAGTCCATTCCACGCCTATGTCGAGGTAGACCAGTTTTTGATCCACCGAAACTGGGGCCCAAACACAATGCATATTTACATAGAAATTTGAATTTTTTTCAAGAATAGGTCGGTGAAGGAAACCTACATAAATATGTTTTCTATACTTCACTTGACCCAAATATGATTTTTTATGGTGATAATCAAGTCGCACATGGAATTTTAGAGGATTTTGATAGCAGTTCCATTAAAAAAAGCTGCTATCGCCATGAGACTAAGATCTAGAAACACCCCTAAATGCCGTTTTGGGGAATTTTGCTAGCAGAATCTTTTTGATGAAAGTCAATCTTTGACAAGATGTAACTTTGTTACGGAAAGTGCTATGACAAAAATGTTTTCAGTTTTGGCTTTCTTTACTCAAGGGCTTTAATTTGATATGGCTAACTCCATGAAGTTGGGGCACAAAGTGTGACATAAGGGTCAAAATTTCAAAATGACTTAATTCTAAATGTAATGTGTGTTTTAGTTACTTCAACTATCATACTTCAACAAAAAAGTGATCTTTTTACATTGGAAAGTACAGAATTTCCGTGGTAGTGCTTTGTTGTTCAGCAGTCGAGGCAAATATCACGATGCTACATGGACACCATTTTATACTAGCTCTCTCTATTTTAAACATACTGTCCATGACATGTCTTAATAAAATACTTTTTTATGATGTCCTACCATGGCAAATTAGCATAATATTACCAATTACACTATCTTAAATCAGAAACAAAAGTTATGAGGCATCAAAAATGAAGGATGACAGGTAAATCTATTCAAAATTATGTTTGATTTCTTTTTGTATCTAAAATTCACAAGGAATATATTTGCAGCTACCTAGGATGGTTCAGAAAGTATTTGATTCACAGCTGGTAGTTTATTTTGAAACTAGAAGTAAAAAAAACTTGCCTTTGTTGCAAAAATTCAACATAATTCTACCGATGCTACTTGGACACCGTGTCCTGTAGAATCGGTCTGGATTGTGAGTTTTGCACAATAAGTAATCATACTTCGTGGTAAAGTTATTTATAAAGTTACATTTGGGCCTACGGACATTAAAAGTTGTAGAAAAAATAAAACAAGGATACCAAAAAAACTGGTGAATACATAAAACTGACAAAACTGTGTACCGATGCTACATGGACACCGTGTCTGATAGTGCATAAAAATTTGTATTGAACACATAATTATTTTACAATGTTTGCCTGCCCTCAAAAGTTAATATGTTTAGTTGTTTAATGTCATCTAGTTTCAAAATATAAGAAGAAATTACATAAATTTTAACTGTTTGCTTCCCAATGCTATACTTTGATCACAATGCTACATCCTGATGCTACATGGACACCGCACCATTTTTTCAAAATATGTGTACATCCATATCAAAACGATGCACTTGTCGGCTGCTACATGTGTCTCATTTCACATAATAGCTACGAATAAATACTAGACTCATCTCCAAAGTAGAGGTCACTTCAAATCATCCCCAAATCACATGGTTAAGGAATGTTCTCTGTATTCCTAAACTATGTGACTTGGTATGATGTGAAGTGACCTCCACTTTGGAGATGAGTGTAGTATTTATTCCTAGCTATTAAGTGAAATGAGACACATGTAGCAGCCGACAAGTGCATCGTTTTGATATGGATGTACACATATTTACTCTTTGGTAAAATGGCAGCTCCTCAAATCAAGTTCCCTTGAAAACCCTTACCCAGTCACATCTTAAAATAAGTCCATTCATGTGTGTACTGACCTTGCTGTAAGCAAGTATAATGGTTTGAAATCTCCCGATGCTACACATGGACACCGCAGTGACATTTTCTCATGAAATTTTAAAACGACTGAGAGCTTAGGCACAAATGCTGGTCAAATTTCCTATTTAACATGTTTACATCAATAAAAACACAAAACAAATTGATTTGAATGATACCTGTATGTGCTGTGGGTGAGCTGTAAATACCGAAGCTACACTTATTTTTCTGGACACCGCGTGTAGCATCGGGAAGCTCATTTTTGACATCCCATAAATTTTAATTGACTGGTTTCTGTTTTGTTTAAATGTACTTTTTAGTTACTACCAACATTAATTCATGTAATATTATGTAAACTGTGACTGTTTGATGTTACAATTGAAATTATTTGTATTCCGCATACTTGCTTTTTCTCTGTCACGTTTTTTGCCCTAAAAAGTGCTGGACACCACTTTGAACCACTTAATGGCCCGTAAAAATAAAAATATAATAGGTACAATTTTCAAGTAACTTTTACATGAAAGTTAAACTTCATATCTATTTAGAAAATATCAACTGAGGAGAAAAGGTTCATATAAGAAATATTAAACTGCATTTATACTATAAAATTCTCCCAATTTGTAATGTGCCCCAACTTCATGGAATAAGCCATATGTAAAATTTGAATTCACCTAGCATACCTACATGTAGCACCCACAAAGCTAAGGGTAGTCAATTATTCATGGGCTTTCATCGCCGGATAAATGGTGGACTATTTGGAAAGTGGAGCCTAAAGGTTTTGAACTGCTGTTTCTACTAGACTCGCTTGCCAGTCCTATATACGCCGTACCTATGTATATTGAGGACTGGCTTACGCCATTTTGGATGTCAATGGAAATACACACTTAACGATTTGCGCCCGGTTAGAAACTTGAAAAAAAATATTTAAAATTTCATCAATGTATATAAAAGTGGTACCAACCGTGATTGTGCTTGCTAATTTAAGACTCGATTGAAACAAAATTAAGGATCGAAAGCATTTTAGTGTCCAAAAGGCAAAATTATCGTCAAAGTTCTGCGAAATCGGCACCCTTATGAAGGGTTCAGAATTGAATCGGGAACGAAAATATCCGATCATTGCGATCAAAAACACAAAATTACAACTTTAAACATACTATTGGCAAAAGACATTATTATCAAACAATATAGAATAGAAAATTTGACATCATTTTCTCAAAATATTGAAAAAATTTGCTCACTAGACATCGAAAAAGTACGCAATCCAATTCCCGTTCAAACGCGTGGGAAACTGAAAGTGCGATAATCGTGACTAGTTTCTACCGACTCAACCAAGAAGTCAAAAGTATTATTCAGATTTGTGTGGAAAGATATATAATAAAAAGTCTGAATTTAATTTTAAGCTTACTTACTGATACTGACATTACATTACATATTACTGCATCATGATGATGATGCATCATGCTGATGATGATCATAGAGCTCGCGTACTTACTCGTTTCCTTGTTATCTTTCGTTGGCGAACAGTTATCTTGAAAGTATTAGACATTTTGAAAAATTTTAACTTTTCCATTCAACGAAATCTCCACTTTTGTTTTTGCTGTGTACAATGTGTTTAACCTTTGACCCGTGATCGCTGAAACTGAATAACTCGACCCTAAACCAACTCGGCCTTAACTCAACTCGGTCACTACCGCAGTGTAAAATTAAAATCTATAAATTGCTTATTCAAATTGTCATTTTGGTCTCACCAAATGCCAAAAATCATCCTCTCACGCTTGCAATGACCCTTGCTCTCACCGGATGCCCCTTACGGGGGCACACCACTAAATAATCGTCCCATTGAAATACACGTGAAAACACAAGAAAGTAAATTCGTTTTTCTACCCTTTTGCCTAAAGATGAGAAAATGTCGTATGGATTTTCTAAAAGTAGAAAGTCTGAAATTTAATAAAAATTATTTTTTCGGGGGGCATCTAGTCGAACTTTTGAGCTACGGGCCCCTGAACAGCGCCATCATTCCGACAGCCTGTCACTAATTGACAATCGATTTGAAACATTTTTTGAAAAGATTTTTAATGTTGAGGTTCTACTCTAGTGTTTTCATCAAAAACAAGCACGATTCACTTAAATTTAGTACCATCGAGAGGTTGATATATTTCGCTCAGGCGCTATTTTAAACCGGAACTATACAAGGTTACACCAAATGCGGAAGGATTTAGTGTTGTGCCCCCTTACTGCACAGCCCAACACCTATCCATTTCCACCTCATGGATATTCATAATCAATGACGTCACCTATTGAATATTCATAACCAATGATGTCACCTCATGAGTATTCATAGTCAATGACGTCACTTCATGAATATTCATAATCTCCTCATAAATATTGACATCACCTCATGAATATTCATGATCAATGACGTCACCTCATGAATATTCATGATCAATGACGCCACCTATTGAATATCCATAATCAATGACGTCACATCATTAATATTCATAACAAATGACGTCACCTCATGAATATTCATAATCAATGACGTCACCTCATGAATATTCATGATCAATGACGCCACCTATTGAATATTCATAGTCAATGACGTCAACTCATGAATATTCATAACAAATGACGTCACCTCATGAAGATTCGTAATGACGTCACCTCATGAAGATTCATAACCAATGACGTCACCTCATGAATATTCATAATCAATGACGTGACCTCATGAATATTCAAGTCATCTTTGTGATGTCAATCATGAATATTCATCGCTCACGTCATTGACCTAATGACGTCTTGAAATCATTTCGTATATAGCTCTGAATAGAGTGTAATATATAAAACAATCTAAAAGCTACTCTGAATGTTTCCGATTCCAATAGAATTTTCAACTAAACAGTATTCATCGAGCTGCATATAGGAAATGATTTGAAGGAAGACACACGGACTCAATAAACACGCACACACCTTTACGTGTTTGGTTGAAAATATCGCGTAGTTTTAGCTGATTTGTTTGTTTGTTACTTTTTCTTTTGTAAACAAACAAAAAACAAACTAAACTAAACAAGAACTCTCAGGTGACGAATATTTAAAACTATTTAAAATAAATATGTATAACTGAATTTGGATTGCAGTATTTTCAACCACCATTGCAATGTTTTTAATCATATGGAAAGCTTTCTATACAAAAACGATTCTCTTACAAACCATCATGCACACAGTTTCCACCTCGATACACCTGAGCACACAGTTACGTCCAAGAGCTCTCAAGCAGTGATTGTGTCCGCACAGTCTTTGATTACACTACACGGTTGAGTGCATAGCAATGTAAGAGCTGTGGAGCTTCTAGCTGAAAAATGGGCCTCTTTGATTGGTTCTTGTTGAAACCTCATGTGTTCCCTTCATCCAATCAGATTTATTTATATCAAACAAAAGCTAACACTTCCCCCTAAAAACGAATTGCGTTATCTGTTGACCTAGTGACGAAAAGTGTTATAGCAAGGCGAATGTGGAAAATCTGTTGAAAACTACCTATCCAGTATCCAAGCTCATTTTTTGACCAAAATGTACCGGGTAGATTTTAAAAGTCAAAACCTTACAATATTTTTCAAATTTTATGTCATTAAATGAAAAAGCACACTTATATCGTCCATATAGGCCTACTAGCGTCACTAGAATGAGCCATGACCAATTCTCTATAAATTGCAAATCTTGTGCCAAATGTTACTATTTTCGTCTGTTTTGTCACACGGTTGTAAATTCAATGAACTATGACTTTGCTAAAGAGCGCTTGTCCTGGAAGTATCAACCAGTGGCTTAGCCAGCACCTTTTCAGAGGGTGGGGGGGGGTTAATGTTACAAATGCGCGCGAAGCAAATATTGGCACTTTTTAGGTTAAAATGGCATAATATAATGTCAATTTGGTCAGAAACACAAAAAGTCTTAAATGTCGGGGCGGTCACCATCCCACAGGGGGGCAAGACTTTTCACAGGGGGGCAGCTGCCCCCCCCTTGGCTACGCCACTGGTATCAACCCAGCAAACACAAAACGTTTTTGACATAAGGTTAGAAAAAGTTGCCATAAAATGTTTAAATGTTGGGGTATATAAAGGGTATAAAACGTTTTCATAACATTCAAAAACATTTCTTGATAACCCATATCAATTTGTAAGCGCTCTTTAGCAAAGTCATAGTTCATTGAATTTACAAACGTATGACAAAACAGGCGAAGATAGTAACTTTTTGCAGATTCACGCAATTCAGGTTACGACAAAATTACATTTGACCGTAAATCCTTACAGTGTAGACCAATAAGTTTCGATAAAATGCAGAGCAGTTTGTTTGAACAGCCGTCGTCGATACTGAAGTCGTCACCCTTTACTTCTTTTGTTCATACATGACCTTTGAATGTGACTTCTCTTCTGCTAACATGTCTAAAGTATCCAGTTTAGAGCTGCAAAAAGGAATAATAATAAAGGAATAATAATAAAGGAAAAACGGTCACGTAAGTGACGAACTGTGCGATGATTATGAGCAGGGTGGTGTTTGGGAGTGGGGGAAGGTAAATGTCCAAATTGCGTACCAATATTGCTTACCCCTATGTAGTAAATAAAGAGTGGTGTTATTTAACAGTCGGCAAAGAGGGGAAATGGGGAAGCTGCCCCTCAGAAATATCTGTTCCCTTCCCCTCCTTTGGCTGCATCCGGGGCTGCATGCAGCCGAAATTTTAAAGATTGTTTTCACTATTTTGGACAATTTTGCCAATCAAGTTTTGCTCCCGCCCCTGCGGCCACCTCTAAATATAATCTTGGCATCAATTATGATATTTTATCAAGTTTGTCTTTTACTGGATACATATTCAAATGGAATATGATGGATATATGATAGATATCATACCTTGGGATGAAAATGGTGAGTACAATTTAGTTTGCAATGAACAAACAAAATATAAAATAGTTACCAAAATCACAAAACTACATAATCTGGTGGTATAGGTGACAAGAAATGCTTTCTTTAACACTATACTGTAGTTTGGTCATGGAAACTTTTTATGGCTTAATATGTTTCAGGGAAATAATGTTGATGGTTGAATATAGGCCTACAAAATAAGCTCAACATTGAAATTTTAACCAATTGGGGTGGTTTGTTTTTGGGGTTTTTTGGTTTTTTTGTTGTTGATAGGTGTGGAGCTCTGAAATCACCAAGTTCATAAAAGAAATCAGTAACCAATTACTCTCATTATACATATCAACATTATTTCTCTTCTGTATTAGCAACGTGTACCCAAAATTTTAACGAAATCAGTTGATAGCTTTCCAAAAATGAAGTGAAGTGAAAAAAAAACAAAAAAAAACAAACAAACAAACATGGTGACAAATTCAAACACCAGCAACAAAGGTTTCCTTTTGGCTCAAAAATAAAATAATCATTTTGAATGCTGCATCAAATTTTAAGACAAATTTTATCAAAACACAGCGTAGCCTTAAGGGTATACGATGTATTGTTGGTGGAAGCAGCAAAACAATGTAGTTCACCACATCTTGCGAATGGTAGTGAGCTTTAGCAAAAATTGCATTGCTCCATTCATATAGCGAGCGTGTAGAAGAATTCAAATATCACAGATATACTTTTGTAGGTCCTGTGGTTCTTGAGTTGTGTTGTAAAGAGGGCTGAAACAATTAACAACACTTTTGTCAAACGTACATAACTCATTAACAACAATAAATTAAGCAAGTTTTCAAAGTATATGATTTGTAGAATGAACTTTTACAAAACACCAAAGTGTTATATTTCAATAATATATTGATTCAGATAATGAAAATCTATTTTATTGGCTGCTTCGACCTCGTATATCCTTAAGACTTATCATTATACATGTAGTGTACACTAGACTTCTCCGTAGTCCACTTGCCGGCCCATGGCCATTTTGCATACTGTGGCTATTACAAAACTCTGATTTATATTGATTTGTGTGCAACTGATAGATTTTCACATCTGTATCTGATCTTTTCAGTCACCGCACTCCCTCTGTTTGGGATTTTCGTGGTTCGCTATCAATAAACTGGTAGATTCCAAAATCAGAATTGTTCAGTATTAAAGTGAGCCATTATAATTATGCAAGATAATGTTGCATTCAATTACTTTTATTGTCACTAATCATCTGATATTCTTAATTCTTTATGACCATTTTACTATTGAATGCTTTAATTTTAATAAACATCAGTATAATTTTGAGTTCAACGAAATGGGTTCATCGTGACTAATAATAACATATTTTTAATCAAATTCGACTATGGCATAGTCTAAGTGTACACTGGCCTAACCTATGCGAGCCAGTGTTGCATACTTTTAGTAGGCATATCACCTCAAAAATAAGCGAAAAAAAAACCCCGTTATTTAATGTTTCTACATTATTGAGCTTTATTAAAGCATCAAAAATCAAAAAACAGAATTGAAATCGGTCAATGCATTGTGATTTAGTGTAAATTTAAAGATGCTCGTAGATGGACTGAAATCCTACTACAAATGGCTGTAATGACAAAATTGGCACATTTCGAGATTTTGAAGGTTTATTTGGACGCTTGATTGAAAAAGCAGTGTTAATTTAAATATCACATGTTAAATGCCTAACTGTCCTGAATTCGTTAAAGTAAACAAATTAAAAAAATCTATCATTGAATAATTATAATAAATTAACCAAATATACTATTTTAGCAATTTCGGCCAATCTGCAGACAAATAAACCTGAAAAAATGACTAAGTTCAGCTAATTAATATGCAAAATTGATGCCAATAGAAAACCGTACATGATATAAAGGTGCGGGTTTTTTTTTGCTCACATAGGGGGCCTATGTATAGCCTACAAAGTTCTTTCAATTGGTAACAAAAAATACACAAAAAGTAATTAATTATGCAAATTAGGTAATTACAGCTAATTATGTATTCATGATATTATTATGCAAATTAGGCATGAGTAATTTTTGGTGTTTTTTTTTTCAATATTCAATGAACGTCTATTCATTCATCATAAATTTGTCAAGTATGAACCTGTTATGAGGTTGAATAAATGAGCTGCAGTTAATTACTTAAAAATAATACAAAAAATTATAAAGTTTGACATTTTGACGGTGTCTGGAATAGAATTTTCATTTTTACTGTAAACATGGTATGTGTCACCATTACTCAAAGCCAAATCCGAAAAGTAAAAATAAAAATTCAGTTGCAATGAGACTTTAAATTAACATCTGAATTGTTATCTGGATTAACATGGGAGGACAATCGGTAAAAGTAAGCGCCATTACACTGTAGGGCCTACAGCGTATACAAAAATAGCGTGGCCTTGGGCACACACAATTGCTGACAGCAATTGTGGTTTGAAAAACTACTCCCTACGAAATATCTTTGATATAATGTTATGTTTCAAACAGTTTTCCGCAAGTGCTTCATTCGTTGTCGACTGAAATAATTTACATGGTATGAGAGATTAGTATTTCAGCTAAATGGTGGTAGGTCAGACTATTTCATTCAGCCTATATTTACTGATTTATGAGCGATCTTCAAAAAACAAGCAAAAAAACAGACAGTAGCTCTTAAACAAAGCAATATTTTAAAATTTTGTCAGATTCGATGGTAGCCTCGGAAAGGCTTCAGTCACACACCATATATTTAAAATTCAAACAATTGAGATAAATGGTGCAGGAAATTCATTTTTCGACATGGATGTTTTCTAAAATTGACCAACTTTGAAGCGCGCGCTTTTCAATTCACTGTTATGCCTGCATGCACAGTGTGGCAGAATTATTGTGCAGCCACGGTGACATCCCTACTTTTAGTCACTTTTTCACATGTGGCACACCTCTGCATTTCATCTTCCTTGCAAAATTTGATTTTCAAACTAATTATTTTAGTTTAAGTAATATTGCTAATTGTAAAGCAAGTGTTTAAACCGTGACTTTCAGACAAAATTACTAAAAACTACCCAAACTGAATCAAATGTTTGGCAGGACTCATTTCATTATTGCACGTCGAGTGCATTTGTGCAGGCTTGCCATTATCTAGACTGTCCCACAGTCTCGGTTCGGTCCGGCCTGGATAATGGAACGATAGGCCTACATAATAACATAATAGCCTATCAAAATATGCCATAGTCCTTCACCACCCCCCCCACCCCGATTCTAAATACACAGCGCCCCAAACCAATTCCCAGCGCCCAAAACCAATTCCTCTTTCTACACAAATTGATGCCACTAATCACACCTCCTATATTGAACGCTAAATTTCAGTGACCCCTGCTATGTAATCCACATTACCAGTCGTTTTCCATGGACCCGAGGGAGGGTCTAGCCATTATCAGACAATTGGAACAAAATTAACGGATATTTGTAGAAAACTGGTTAACATGGATAATGACCATTTAATGTCAAGTTTTAATATTTTAGGGTTTTTTCTTTAGGGTTTCTATAACACTTTTTAAACACTGCAAGGTGTTTCATTTTTCACAGTAAAGGTATAGGACACCTAAACACCAAAGTATACACAAAGTAAACACATAAACACAAAGAGTAAACACATGAGACTATTTAGATTATAAACATTTTAACATGTTTACTTTCATAGTGTTTAGAAAGTTGGTGTTTTTACTTTATAATCACTATGAAAGTGTTTTGTTGTTTAGGTGTCCTATACCTTTACTGTGTAAATGAAAAATTAAACACCTTGCCGTGTTTAAAAAGTGTTACAGAAACCCTAAACACTTGTATTTACAGTGTAGCACTACAGAAAAATGCAACGATAATGATGAGATAACTCATTTTATCAGCATTTTAATGATTTATACATTTTTTTGGTATTTTTGATAATTTTAGTCGAGTAGATGTGTAAGTTACTTCTAATTTTAAAAACACTACATTTTCATTCTTCATCATTCAGAAAGCATTAGTTTTATATTGTCATTGTGCACACTATCCAGAACGGCCTCCAATATTACAAATATATATATACAAGTGTATATCCAAATTACAAATAATCATAATAGGGTTATAATAGCTCAGATTTGTATTAATTTGTTTATTTGTTGAGACCCATTGGAGGAAACTTGAGTGTATAATGCGCTACAAACAAACACAAACTGAGCTCCAATCATTTTAGTTGAGGCAACTTGATACAATGGGGGGGGGGGAGATATTTTTGTTTGGTTTTTCACACCCATGGAATATGCCCTGACAATGACAATGACAATTGATAATTATAACTACAAATAACTGAAATTGACCCATAAGTTAGATAACGGAAATGTAGTTGCTTGAAGTGTGATGCAGAATTCACTGCTTAATTGGAGTATAAATGATCCAGATCCAGATCCAGATGGCGTCGCGACAGCGATGATGATAATGATCAAGATGAAGATGATGATTGGTGATGATGATGATGATGGTGATGATGATTAATGATGATGATGATGATGATGATTATGATGATGACTACGACAATGACGATGATATACTAATTATAATGAATTTAGATAGACCTACCGATTATTCTTCTGCATTGCCCTGAAGTTCGGAGTACTGTTTGAAATCGAAGACTTTCAATGTTCCGAAGCACGACATAATAGTCAGACACCGTGTAGGGCCTATTCTAAAACGACTGAAATTAAAGAAATTTGAACGCAAAATGTTTAGTTTGGTTCATCATCAGAGGATGATTTAAGCACTTCCCAGCAAGTCTTGCGGTTAGCACAGCTGAGTGAACATGACACCACTGCCCGCCCACTGCATATTTGAATTTGGACAGATATATTTACAGTAAAAACACCTTCAAAAAGTTGGTCGATTTCACATTTTATGTTATCTACAGAAGGTGTGAATTATCCTTCATGCATACATCACTTTAGATCTGAAATCGACCAAGTAATAATGACACACAGGGCAATTCTAAAACAACATCTTTTGCACAGAGTTCAATGGGATTTGAAAAGTAAAGTGGCAGTTGAAACTCTAGTGATAACACTTTTACAGTGCATGATGGGGCTTCCTTAAATCATCCTCTGGTTCATCATGTTCATATCAAAGTATTCTAGCCATTGAACAAAATACATCATCGTGTACTTGTGATTTGATTCATTGAATATCATGCAAGTATAGGCCTATCACTTTGATTGATTACAAAATTATATTCCATAATCAAAAATAAGACTAGGGAACGATATAGTTCTTCTGTTTTGAAATCAAGAAGCAAAAGAAAAAACCTTACCTATGATAGCAACATTCTTTTAGTTTGGCATTTATCCGGGTTAGTTTGAATATTTCTTTGTCAAATTGATCATCACAAGTTGGGTATCACAACTCCACCATAATATTGTCTCGTCGCCTTGTCGAAACACAGAATGAAACGAATTCGAGTCTCCCCGCGAAAATACATCACACAAAGACGAAGTAGTCACATGATCAGTTTTTTAACGATTTAATTAAAATAAGTCTGTGAAATGATAATCATTGACGCAGATATGACGATATACCTTTATTATAGCGGATATAGGCTATATGAGAACGTTGCGCAAAAATCCGGAGATTCCCCCTGCTTTTGTGCGATTTTGGCTTGATAATATAATAGTCCAGTCCTGGACCATATATGGTCCTGCACCATTATGGTCCTGCACCATATGGTCCTGCTCCGTATGGTACAGGAGCATGTGTGACTTAAAAATATTTTCAATTTAAGTACATGCTCCAGGAGCAGGTTTGACTACTTACATATTTTCAATTTCAGCTAGTACGTGCTCCAGGAGCATGTTTAAACACAGATGTTTGAATATCAAACACGCTCCTGAAGCATTCAGTATAGCATGTAATTGAAAATATTTATAAGTAGTGAAACATGCTCCTGGAGCATGAACTTAAATTGAAAATATTTATAAGTCAAACATGCTCCTGGACCACGGTGCTGGACCATAAGGCCTAAAAATGGTTTGATTGGCCTAACATTAGAGTCAGTCAGTCGGCATTTAAAAGAAATAATTTAACACACATTTTAAGCTGTAAATTGCTTTTTTTATTTCTTTTTTTTTTGTTTCTTTTTTTTTTTTTTTTTTTTTTTTCTCACTTTTTAGGTCGGACCCATTTTTAGGGTCGGTCGGGTTACGCCAATCAAACAATTTTTTTAGGCCTAATGGTGCAGGATTGAGCCTGGACCATATTATCGGGCCAAAATCGCACTTTAACGTTCGGCTTGGTTTACCACGGTTTGGTGTACCCTGTTCAGCGATTTTGGTATATCGATGGGTGTATTTTCAGTGGAGACCAATTGAGTTGAGCAAAATTGGTCGCATGGTCATTGGTCATAGACAAATATTGTGATTGACTTTTTTGATCCAAACATCCATCTGTGACCTGATATATTTGGAAAATCAAATTCTTTAAAACTGACTTATAACATAAAATGTCGTCCCTTTCAAACATTCATGAGTAAAGAACATATAAATGTTCCTTGTAAATGTGACTCGGAATTACTGACATTTTATACAGCAAGATTTTGGTAGTCTACAGTGTTCTTATTAATGATAATCATCATGTTCATCTAATAAATGAGAGATCCTATTTTTCTCATTAACATATTGAAATTAGGAGTTCCAAATCGGTGTAGGCCTATTTCCGAAGATATGATCAAAAAACTGTTGAATTAGTGAAGTATGGTATACCACATTTAAGACTAATTCGACAGTTTTTTGATTTCTCCGGAAATATATACCAATTTGGAACGTCTAATTCCCGGGGCCTAATTTCAGCATGTTAATGAGAAAAATATAAGCATTCACCTGATACCAAAATCAGCATTTTGATGGGGTAAAGTGAGGGGATGGTGTTGTCAATCAGGTTACCCACCATGCCCACCTTTAAACGAATTAATCTGCAAGAAATATGTTTTACATAATGTACAAAAATATGGGGTCATTGGGAATGTTTGATCTAAATTGGAGGGAGGGGGGTATTTGACTTTTTTTTAATGGGGTCTTTGTGTGAGAGCCTAAAGAAGCCTCGAAAATTGAATAGCTTCAAATGGCTTTGTTATTTCATAAGAATTAACAAAATTAGTAATAGACGAGGTTTGTTGCTGTTCAGATGGAAATATATGGGTCACGGGTCTTTGGGTGACACGACAGTAAAGGAAACATTAAAAATAATATGGGGACTTTGGGTCACAGAGCATGTGCTGGTAATGGGGTTTTTGGGTGACAGCGATGGTGAAAAAAGGGGGTCTTAACAGCCCTACATACCGTAAAATGGGGGTAACTTCGGTCAGCGGGGTAACTTTGGTCGGTCAAATATTTTTTTAAATGGTCATATTTTCGTACAGCAATATTGTTTTTAGTCATAATTATTTGGTGTCAATTTGTAAAGAAATATATTTGGAAGAAATAGCCGCTCATATCCAATTTCCTCGAATTTTTGACCCAAAATGAGCATTTTTTTACATTTTTTTCAGAAAAAATAAAAATTGATATTTGTGAGCAAGGATGTGTGCTTGATTAATTTTGCAAGGGGTCAAATGTCACAAAAAATAACAATGACTTGCCCATATACAGCGAAGATCAATTTTTTGATTTTTTTTTTCCTTCATGGAATGTAATACTCTGCCCAAAGTTGCCATAAATGCGGGGTAACTTTGGTCAGGCTATTTTTAACCCCTAGGACACCCTTGCAAAATTATTAAAAAATCCTTTTCAACTTCAAGGTGTAGGCCTAGAAGGGAACCCTAATGTCATAAAAAAGAGTGAATTAGAAATATAATTGGTTTTGTTTGGAAGCAGTGGTTTAAAAACTCTGAAAAGTGCCCAAAGTTACCCCATTTTACGATACGCGTCACCTCCAAAGTGGGAGTGCCCCCCCCCCACATCAAAGCTCCCATTGGGCGCAAATCCCGGGTCGAAATCAGGGCGAAATGCCGTTTTAAATGAGGGCCTGCTCGTCACTAAAGCTGTTTTACCTCCAATAGAATTCATTATATTAATTCTTTCATCCCCTATTTTTCAATTAAGAGCGCGAGTAGAGGGGAGGAGGAAGATATAGAGAGCTGGACCAGGCAGGGCTAAGTTTACTTTGGGGCGAGATGAATGTGGGCCGAGGTGATTAAATCAACCAGGCAGTCCCAACTAGCCTAAGTCCCTCGGCCTCTCACTCGCAAATGACGGACAAACATGGTAGCTGCTCGTTCGTGCGTATATTCCAGACTGGAGGATTTAGTTTAAAGTCACAACTTGGAAGCTCCGGAAGTCGTGAAGCTAAGGGCTATTTTCTAATCTCAAACTATTAAAACTTCGCAAATTCATTTGAAACCAAAGGTATTGAAAATGCAAATTACAATGTAACAGACTAGCTAATTAAAACTGAATGTTATCCTCTTCAGTCTTATTATGGCCTGTGCAGAACATTAATTTTAACGGACATGACGGAGAGCTAGCGAAGGCGCCACGTTGTTGGTGGTAAGCTTATTCACACTGACATTGCATGCACAGCTAGCTCAACGCCGCCGCGCCTTGAAGTTGTTGTTTCGTCTCAAACACAAATGACAAAAAAATTTAGAGCGGGGCTACTATCCAAACAAGATGCAGGAAGACATCTGGATGCGAGGAACGTGCATAGATATGTGTCCTTTCAGAGAGAGGCGAATGTAAGTATTTAAATTTTAATTTTAGGTTCAAATTTATGCCCAGCGAGGTCACGTCACACTCGGACGTGACGTGCCCTGAACTCCCAATAACTTTCGTAAGCGACAGACAAATTGCAGGAAAGCGTGCCAATTTAATCTTCCTGTAATATCTATTGCACATAACGTACGAAACATCTCAAATCACCTAATGGGTTGGCTGGTCACCCTCTCAGATTTTGTTTAAAATCACTTATATCATAGCCCTATAAGCCAAATGAACACATTTCAAACGGTAGGTCTCTACTCCTTGTCGTTTCCGAGAACCGGCCTTTTTGGGCACGTGTGTCGCGACATTAGTTTTCTTCCGAGTTTAGACATCCGTATCTTCCCCTAGGGGTAAACTACAGGGCTACAAATTGGAATCTAGGGTGTCTTTGACCCAAATAACCAGATTCTGGACTCATAAACAATGTATCTCACCCCCATTTGCTGATATAGACATATAAAATGTATGGTCGTGTTAATGCCACATGACAAATTCCTGTTTTTGACCCCCCCTCCTCTTCATCCTAGATGTCAGACATCATCTATTTTGCCTTTAGTAGGCAATATAGGTTCAGGTGTGACCCCCTATAGCAGGGTAGACCACTCATTAGCTTAATAAAAATTTCACAGGGGCTCAAAGATGACTCCTCAGCCAAAAGACCCCCCGTTCGTGACCCCATTTGACCTTGTGGGAAATAATCCACCATAACCAAACTCACACAAATTCAAAATACTTGCATGATGTTCCTCTGTACCAAAAATCTTAGTGGTGTCAAGCCATCTTCATGGTTAAATTAGTGTTTGAATCTCTCATTGAAATACACAGTAAATTGATGAACTTTACATTCTGGGAATTAGAACATTACTGTGTATTTCAATGCGATCTCCAAACAGTCATTTAACCATGAAGATGGCTTGACACCACTTTGATTTCTGGTACAGAGGAACGTCATAGAAGTATTTGAACATGTGAGTTTGATTATGGTGGCTCATTCCACATCATAAAATTTGGGTTGGTATTTAGGACAATTTTGTGTGTATTTCAATGGGAAGTGGACAAATTGCATCAAAAAACATCAAATATTCAACGAGCCATAACTCAGAAATGACAAGGAGTTGAGACTTACCGTTTGAAATGTGTTCATTTGACCCATAGGTGTATGATATAAGTGATTTTAAAGAAAATCTGAGAGGGTGACCAGCCAACCTTTTCTGAAAATTAGGTGATTTGATATGGAACGACTCTTCACAAACTTACAAACTTCAATATGCACTTCAAATACTGCAGACCAGCTGTTAATTATTACCGATCCTGTAGAATAACACACATAATCTTCAATTTCATGGAATCCCGTTGCTCAGAATTGCAAATGTCATTTTTATCTGTCAAATCCGCTGTGTATGTGCTCAGAGATTTTATGATATGCTCCATAAATCACAGCTGTGAAACTGACTTTATACCACTCGCTCGCTTTTAAAGCTAGCAGAAAAGCGAAGCCTCCGGCCTCTCCGGCCTCTCCGGCTACCTCGTGGCATGACGTCACACAAAATTTCCGATGGGCGCCTTATTTATTTGTAACCCGTTTTGTGATTGGTTGCAAACACCATTCATCGCAATCGTTAGCCAATCAATGAAGGCGACGGCCTTTTACGGTATGAATTAATGTGACCCGCCAGTAAAGTAAGCCTAACCAGAAAGGTTTACAAAACTATTTTGATATTTGCTAAGCCAGTCAGCGTGCTCGATGCTTAACAACCTGGTCGTAGAGGTTTTTTTTTTTAATAAGTGAATTCACATGGTGATCCAGCGATCGAGTATAAATTCAGCATGACTTCTGCTGTAACAGGTGCAATAACAATACGTCGACACAATCAGTGACATTTACACAATACAATAATGAATTATTTATTTTATGACATGCATGGGCTGGATTTTACGATCGAGGTAAGGTTTTCGGCCTGTCCCTGCGTGAATATCGTGACTTTTCAGCATCAAAGATACTTGCGCGATTTGCGATGACCAGTTTTTTGCGGACACTTTGATAAGGCCCTTCGCACTTGATTATTAGTTTCCTGTTAAAGATTTTGAAAAAGGGATGAGGTGACTTTTAATTATTAATTATTAATTATCTTTTATTTTCTTTATTTAGTTTGAACTATTGCAAGCAACTATTGACTCGTTTTGACTAGAGCGGGCATTTAATTATTTCACAACAATATTTGATTTTATAAATAAGTGAAGGTGGAGTTGTACTCTTTGTTGATTCATCATTATTGATGCTATTATTAAAGTCAGAAAATAGTAAGTAGAAGTAGTTGAAAGTTATTTTAAAGGAGAAAATTAGAAATAAAAATAAAATAATTAATTATTTGCAGATTTTCAATTTTGGATGCGGGCGGTAAACAGGAAACTAATAATCAAGTGCGAAGGGCCTAACAGGTAACTTTTATAGGTCATAGGGTAGAAACGATAGTTGTACAATTGTACGAAAATATACATTTTGTTATAGGCCTAAAATGTTTACAAAAATATATTGGTCCGTACGTTGTGCATGTATTCAGTTGTTCGACGTATAGTTCAAATTACAGTGCGCCCGATAATAGTACATGTAGGGGCAATTATTTTCATGATTTTGGAGTGCTCTGCACATCTCTATTTATTTGGAAAAATTTTTGGGTTTTCTGTGTCATACATTGTTTTAGGTATGCCAGTAGTACAAGGAACTTATACGATGTCCTCATTCACAAACTGATACTATCTGTCCGAATTTTGAGCCATACAAGTTTACGTGGTGAACTAGTATGCCAGGTGAATTTAAATTTGCCATCAAACTGCATCAATTTATATATCAAATTAAAGCCCTTGGTAAAGAAAGCCAAAACTGAAAACCTTTTTGTCATAGCACGTACTTTCCGTGGCAAAGTTACATCTTTTCAAAGATTGACTTTCATCCAAAAGATTCCCTGCTAGCAAAATTCCCCAAAACAGCATTACGGGGGTGTTTCTAGATCTTAGTCTCATGATGATAGCAGCTTTGCACTTCCTTCAAAAACATATTTTTGTAAAACTATTTTTATTCATTCTACATGCATGTTAATATTTCCTTTGAAATACAAATACAAATTTCCTGTGAAGACCAAACTGTCAGCGAAATTCCAGTACAAAACGTTTTTATGGAAACATCAAAGTTCACCCCATTGAAAATGTACATTGTACAGTAGTCTCGTTGTGTTTATCGCTATTTTTATTTGGCGACTTTGTTTCTGCATATGGTCATTTTCATGGTAAAGGGTGTAACTTTGGATTTTTAACATTTTAATCCGTAGTGTTCTAATAAAGCCACAGAATTCCATGATTTTTGGCCGCATAAGTCATCTAGTTAGCAGCTACCTTGGGTACCATAATCAGCTTTGGGAGTTACTGCGTTCAGTTTTAGCAGGCTTAAATGTACTTAATATTGCCATTTTGAAAAACTATAAAAAATAGTAACATTTTTGTAAAACCCTGTGTTTTCTTCAGTTAGTTCATGGATAATTTTTCTTATCCTGAAAGTACAGTCATATGTTCAGTAAACACTGCCACATTAGATTTTTAAATTGTGAACAGCCCTGTATTTTTGAGAACCGGACTTTGATATTTGTCGTTTCGGAGGCTTCATTTTCCGTTAACAAACTTTGTGGGTGTAGCTTTGGTTCATAATTCTTGGTTATTTCTTCACTTCTTCTTGATTCATAACAGTTGATATCTTAACTTGAAATGGGTAACAAAAATTAGTCGATTTGCAAGCTTTTAAAATTTTTATAAAATCTTGACTTCAAAGAGCCGTTTTTCCGTTAACTTTTTTGAAGCCTCCGAAACAAACTGTTCAGCAAGCTTGTGCAAATATAAATAAAAGAGCTCATCCAATCTATTTATCAAAATGTAGCAACGTAGATCCTCAAGTCACATGTTTTTAAATCGTGGAGATATATATCACCGTTTGAAAATGGGACCCAATACAAACTTTCCGTTAACAATTGAAGCCTCCGAAACAAATGAAGCCTCCGAAACAACAATAAGATTAATTATCATCTATGCATATCTAAATTGGTGTGTTTCATACTGATATCTGCATTGTAATTATTACTTGATATGTGCAGAATGTCATAAAATAAAAAAAAATTTGACATTATGGTTAATGTTTGAAAAATATACTGATACCCAAAAAGCCTGTTTGGAGGCTTCACATGCAAAAAACACCATACTTAACAAATGGGTGAAAAAATTAACATGTGATAAATCTACAATATCTGCCGCATAGAATCATTGATTCAATATACACAAGAAAATAACAGGTTAGATGATCCCAACACTGTTGTTTTCAAAAAACTACTTCTGCAATGTTTAACAATTGTTAACATGAAGCCTCGAAACAAAAAAAAATGACTTGCTGTGATAATTTAATTTTTGTCACAACTGAAATTCAATACTTAGAAGCAAAGCATGAAAATTAGTAATTGTGATATTTTTTACCTATTTTTTATGTCAACTTGTAGTGGTTAGCCAAATATTTTACTTTTATGATCACCTGTGTTGTTAACTGAAGCCTCCGAAACACAAATTGCTTGAATTGCCAATTCTAAAAAATAACTCCAATTTCTGTGAAACTTGGCTGGGAGGTTCCTTTCATCAAGTAGTATTTGTACATGAAGTTAGACATTCAAAATATTTTAGGAACCCAATTAAAACTTAAAAAATATGTTTAAGGTTTGGAAATTCCATTGTAAATGACACTTGATGTTAAAATTTTCAAAACTGCAATTACAAACATAGCAAAACATGGTATAAAATTTAACTTATATCTGTTGACTTACTTTGGAATGGGATTTCACATGTATTCCAGCTTTCATGTCATAATTTTCTGAGGTTATGTAAAATACATTTTTTCTTAGATTTTAACCAAAATGTTATGGAAATGTCAATTTTTTATTAGAAATCAAAAGGTTTAAGCCTTGAAACATTATTTTACTGGAATTTAAGTTGCTTCTATGCATGATTTCAGTAAACAGAAACATATTTAAGTGGTTTGAAATTTTGACCCAAAAATCAAAAGTTACACCCTTTACTGTGAAAATGACCATATGCGCAGTTGTAATTGCGAAAGGGCTAATACTATAGCACTGGAGTGAAAACAGCATTCACATTCACTGAGTTGTTTTCACGCCAATGCATGAATGGATGTGACATGGCCCTGACCGAGAGAATAGGGTAATTTAAGCCTTTGTTCACTGATACTGATACTGGACAAAATTATGGACACTAAATTTTAAAAACTGATACTGGACAAAATTTATATGGACATTAAATTTTAGATTGCATGCTGGCTCCCAATTCCCAATTTCTTTACTAGCCCAAAATATTGCTTTGTGGAATTTTTACTGAAGATTATTCTACATGTATTACCATGATTACAGCATTATTCAATATTATTGATTGTTGTACAACTATGTAAAATTACTATTCAAATAATACTTTTAACATACATGTATGTACCCCATTGAAATCCATGCTCATTGTTTGTTTCAAACAATTCACTGAACTAGAAAATTGTTTCTTTTCACTGCTTAATAATTTAGCTCATAATGATACCCATGTTTGCTTTTTATTCCATAATCACCCATGTGTAAAATGCACCCAATGCTTTTTGGGCTCAATCTACACATGATTTGAGGTACCGTATGCTGCCCAAAAAGTGGCTTAAATTTGTACATACCTAGACTATGATTTGTGTTAATCCTCATCCTTGGAGTCCAAACAAGCAACCCACATTATTGTGATGTTTCTTTCTTTGTACAACGAATACAAATTACTGGAACTCAACACCTCAACCAGCTCATTTAACGTCCAAATGATTATTGTCCGTGTTTTATCTTCCTAGTTACTAGGACTAGTTGATTGCATGCTAATTTTACTATCCAATTGGAGGGCTGGCTCGGGCACAATCTTTTCTTTTTAGCGACACAAGGGATCAGGGAATAGGCTAGGGTATACCCCAAATTTTTTTTGTTTTTTACTCTTTTTATGATGAATAAAACGTTTGTGAGAAAAAAAAAATTATTATTTAAAAAAAAAATTGTTTCGGAGGCTTCCAGGGTTATAGCTAGCCCAAGTTGAGTGCCGGCTAATTTTACTATCCAATTAGAGCACAATCTTTTTAGCGAACACAAGGGATCGCGGAATAGGCTATGGGGTATACCCCCAAAGTTTTTTTTCTCTTTTTATGATGAACTAGCTTGTGGAGTAAACGGGAGCGGTTAGTAAACGGGAGTGGTTGGTCAACATGGTAAACGGTGATGATAATCATGGTGTCTTGGTGTAGATTATTCATCCAGTATAGTAATGATCGTGCCCGTGATCGTGTTAGCTTGATAAACATAATTATCCAGACCTGTGATAATGTTGTTAGGCCTACTAACTCAATCCCTCAGATTACTTTTGAAACAGCTCGTGACAGAATGATTGATTTTAACTTTATCCCAACAAACATAAAACATTAAGGTTAGAAGAGGTTGCTAGAAAACGTTTCAATTCCGTGTTATAATAGCATAAAACATGTAAGAAACATGTTTAAAAGTTGCAGCAAAACATTTCCGTATTTGTGGACTTTCACCCACCAACTAACATTTAACCTTTTCGAGCTAATACTGAACAGTTAACGACTAATTCGGTCCCTGTTGGCTACATTTCAACATTCCCTCTGAAAAGTGGACTTTTTTGCAAATCTGTCGCCCAATGACCCCCTTTTTCATCAGCTTACACCCACTGATCCCCCCGAAATGGCTTCAAGGCCTTTACTTTGACCACGTTTCCAATTCTGAGGGGACACAACCCCCCGCACAGCGCGCGACACAATGGGGCTTCATGGCCATTCAAGAAGGTGGCGGCAAAAACTTCGAGTGTGCCCCCCCCCCTTTCCCAAATGTCGGGATCCGCCACTGGCTCACAGAAGTAGTCAGTCACGTATGCGTACACATACGTAGGCGTACGCGCGGTAAGCCAACATTAAGTGCGTCCATACCATGCGCGGTAAAGCGTGTGAAACCATGGTGCCGTGTACGCGCAGGCAGGGGTAGTGCTAGAACTAAACACTCCAGTGTCCACAGGGACCCCCGAACTTGCAGAAAATTAAAAAGTAGGGGGTCCGGAGTAGAGTTTGGTGAGTCCAGGTTGCACAAATGCAGCATAAATAGTATGTGTGCAATAGCGCTAGATTGAAAAACCGGGGGTCTGCAGGGACCCCTGAACTTGCAGAAAATTGAAAAACAGGGGGTCCGAACTCTATTTTGGTGGGTCCGGGACCCCAAAAAGCAACCTAGCGCTACCCTAGGTGTACGCGCAGGTGCGTGACTCGCCACTTGACGCGTTTGCTGTCATGACCTGACCCATAAGGTTGTTGACCTCAACGGCCTAGCAACTGACCATTTTTTTTGTTATTTCCATAGTGATTGAATAGTTTTGCAAAAATGAACGTCGGATGGTTTAATGGCAATATGTACCCGATCAATATACGAATAAATCAGAGCTGAAAGTCAAATCATCTCGGGAGTCTGCTTCTGGACAAGATTTAGCGACTTCCTTTTATTTATATAGATAAAACATTTGTGAGAAAAAAAAAATTTAAAAAAAAATTAGTTTCGGAGGCTTCACATATGAGTTAGCAATACAAACATTGTGGGTATAGCTTTGGTTCATAATTTGTAGATTAAATTTCTTCACTTAATGATTCATAACATGTACAGTTGATAACTTGACTTCAATGGGTAACCAAAATTAGCCAATTAGCAAGCTTTTGAAAATGTTAACATTACGGGAACTTAACAAATGGGTGAACAATTAGAAGTGTGATAAATCTACAATATCTGCTGCATAGAATTATTGATTCAAAACATACAAGAAAATAACATCTTGAATGATACCAACAGTGTTCTTTAAAAAAAAAGTTCTTCAATGTTCAGCGTGAAGTTTCCGAAATAAAAGAGCAAACAAATATATCATAATTGAATGAAATATCCTCCAAATGACAAAAAACATATTTATTTGTGTAATTGGGAAAAACTTCATAGAAATCCAATTCATGTAATCTCATGTTGGTTTTATTTTTGTGATCATTTTCAGGAGAGAACAACAGCACAGGTTACATCCCCTTGAGATGGTGGCCGGCACTGAAAAAAATAAAAGGTATGTGATCAGCAGTGGCATATAGCCAAGTGACTCAACCCTACATTTGATCGCTTTCATACCACAACCACATATTAGTGTTTGTATGTGGATGTGATCAACTTGTGACATTATTGGTATTTATGTACTTGTAATGTATGCATTATTTATTTCTGTAAGATTCTAAGAATTGCCTGTCAGAGTGCAGTACCGTATACATGTAGGTAGGGCTGCTAAGAATATATGCAATTGCGTTATTTGCGCCTCAATTTGCGTATTTTGGCTCCAAATTTGACATTTTTGAAAAAATCTAAAAATTTTGTTTTTTTTGGGTTTTTTTTGCGATTTTTAATTCATTTGCGGATTTGGAGAGTCCCTGGACCTAACATCAAACGCTACCATCATTAAAAAAAATTTGAAGAAAATAAAAAAAATACAAAAATAAATACAAAAATAAATAAATTAATACAAAATTGAAAAAATTGAAAAAAAATCGGGGTGCGTTTTTTGGCCTCCAAAATCATGTATTCTTAGCAGTCCTACATGTAGGCTACATGAGCTGTGAAGTTCACTGTACATTTGATTACATCACATAAAATTAACTGTATAACAACATCATGCATTTACGTACCACGTCCGCCGTCCACATACGAAAAACTAATCCTATGAATTCTTTCGGTACATAATAAAAACCCGTCTACATCTTGCAATGTCTGTCCCAGAATGCTCTGCCAGTGGAATGAAGTCACAAATATTCTAGCTGGTTTCATTTTACAGGGTGGGTCAGAAATTCACAATTGTTCATTTTGTAGTACACCTGTTGTTGACAATGCAATACGAAATGTAAACTGTTCAAAAATTAAACCAAAGGTTGCCTTATATGCTTGTACTTATGACACTGCATGTATTCTGAAATCTTCAATTTTAATCAACTTCTTGGAACATATTCTGTTTTATCATTCATATAGACCAAAAGCTGACCCGAAGGCAACTATCAAAGAATACTCTCGTCCAGCGGCTGGAAAGGCAGAGGCTAGCCCAGCTGACCTACGACCTGCAGAGGTGCTGCTTACTACTGTAGAATACCTGGTGAATAGGTATATAATATAGTTTGTTTGCGTTAGGTGACAGAGTTTGAATTTTTGTCACACAGTGCAAAAATTAGTTCGACTGAATTTTTGAGGTCACCATTGGAGTCTTAAAATTATGTACTGTCTGTCCAGACACACCAAGTAATTAATGAAACCATATTCGTACCAGTTGATATCCACACATGCGCAATGGAAGACATGACAGTAATTTTCCACACAGGGAGTGTGGATTTCAAATAATGGGGTTACTTGAATGGGCGACTCCACTTGAAATCTACACCTCCCTGTGGGGGAGATTACGAACATGCATTCCATAGGGGATGTATGGTCAACTGGAATAGCCCAATATGGCAAGTACAGAGCCAAAAGAAGCTGTGTCCCTACTGAAAGAGAGAGAGAAAGAGCTTACTACCTTATTTCATGAGGGCGAGATGGCCAAGCTGTTAAGGCGTTGCGCTGTCGGCCGGAAGATACGATCGGCGAAGGTTCGAGCCTTGGGCTTGCCTTAGGTGAAAATTCTCATCCCTCCCAAAAAGTTCCTATATGGTTGGGAATTCTTCAATTAAGTCCAGTTTCATTACAGAATTGATATAATTGTAGAATTTCTTCTCGCCCCCATACACTGCTTAGCATGTGCAGATATAGGTAGTGTATGTGACGTCCGTGATTCGGAAGTCACGTAAAGCCGTTGGTCCCGGGTTCAGGAGGATTCATCCCTGTGCATGTTAAAGTGTCAGAGCTATTCAAAAGAGAATGAGCCATCCCGGTTCTGATATCTGCACTCATCCTCTAGGTTCAAGAGGACAAGATGGGCGCGGTACAACGTAAGTTGTCTACCCATAAAAATCTAGTAGTACCGTATTGGTCCGAGTATAGTCCCACCCGTTTTTAGGTGAAAATTTTTCACAATCGGGGGTGGGATTATACTCAATTTCAAAAAAAAATTAAATTAAAAATTTGAATTTGAATGCATTTTGATATCATTAATAGAGTATGACATGAATAGAAAATATCAATTTTCATATTAAAAATACAAAACATCTTGAATTTTTTTTTTTTTAGGTCAACCATGAATGATCCTAGCATCTAGGTCTAGGTCCAGGTCCAGGGACACTGCAAAGCCAAAAAAAAAACTTACAAATTTTTTTTTTTTTTACAATTTCTGGAATTTTTGAAAAATGGGGGGTGGGACTATACTCGAGCGTGGGACTATACTCGGGGACGAATCACGGTAGTTGAAACCTAACCTTAATCCTAACCCTAACTACTCAGTGGCACTCAATATCTGAATTTATTACTTGTCTCACATCTTCATTAGGATATTAACCAGACCCGACTGGCCGTTTGTGAAGCTTTATAATTTTGTGTTTGATAGACTACGAAGTGTGCGCCAAGACATGGTTATACAGAGACTGACGGGGAAAGATGCCCTCCAGATATTGCAGTGGATTACAAAGTTCCACATCTATGCTGGCTATAGGTAATGTTGGTCTTGTTTGTTCAACCAGTAAGTCTGTATTCTCTGTGGGAACATGCTTGGGTCCTGATAGGACCACACTCTGATATGTTTGCTTATGTGATGTGATTTTAAAATCAAAATGTGGTGTCTTATTTAAAGGAGTATTTCGTGATCCTAGCATCCTCTTTTTATGACATTTTTCAGTACATATCTACGAAAAAAGCATATTCCCAAAATTTCAGTTGATTCTGATTTTGCGTTTGCGAGTTATGCATGATTATGTGTATTACACTGCTCCATAGACAATACGTTGTAATTTCGTTCTGGTGCACCAGAACAAAATTCAAATTTTGCGATATCTTTGCTAAACGAATTAATCTGCAAGAAATATTTTGTACATACACATTATGTAGCCAGAGTATTCCAGTGACATAAAAATCTCAACTTTTTTTTGAGAAAAGTGGGGGGATGAGGCTGTGGATCACGAAATGCCCTTTTAAATGAACCATATTCAATATTAACTCTTCCAATATTTTGATCTACTCATTGTCAGCACCTTATTTTGATGAAACCATGCCAAATTGAAAAATTATAGTTGTCCATGGGCCTGATGCATGCTTATATTGTCACTGGGCAGGAAAAAACCTAGATGCAAATTTTTACTGTTACTCATTTGGCAAACTGGAACAGTACAGAATGTCATATCTGCAGATGATGCAAAAACTGTTCAAAGATGTTGTTTTTGACTCGCCTGATAAGGCAGGAGACTATATAATCACTTTTCCGTATGTATGTGTGGGGGTGTGTATGTGTGGGGCGTGTGTGTGTATGTGACAAATTTGGTTAAAGTTTTGGTTAAAGTTTGCCTTCCGCCTATTTTCTCGGAGATTAGGAGTCGCACGTTCCTCAAACTTGGTGGGTGGGTGCATCTTGACCCGAGACAGAACCGGTTTGTATTGGTTAGTGGGTCAAGGTCACTGAGGTCATCTAGGGGTCATCTGAGGTCAAATTAGTACAAACTGTTGTATGGCCATGAAACTTGGTGGGTGCGGTCAATATTCAAAGCCACACCACTCCACGCCATACATAAATTCTGCCAGTCACATTTCCCCAATATGAAATTTTGTTAAAAGTAAAATTTTAATTTTAATTTTACTTCATTAAAGTTTGGCGGAGGCGGGGTTCGAACTCACGGCGGCGGACTGCTTTGGACACACTATGAACCCAGCGCCTTAGACCACTCGGCCACTTGTCTTGTTGGAATTCATTTGAAACTTATTTGAAGATATAATCGCAACTTCAACATAGGCCTACCACGTGACAAGCAAAGGCAGAAAACGTACCATATTTTGGAATTTTATTTCAAATAAAAACATTTATGTGTATTATTAGCGCTCAATTGTTGTTAACTGCGTGTTTATACAAAAAAATCCAACGATAAGCATGATAACTGGGCGTCTATATGGACAATACATTATATCGATTTTGACACGTGCTTGTGTCTCAGTACATTTCCATGGTCAGTAAAATACTATAGAGGAAAACCTACCATTTTCTTGTATACACGTTCGATGTTTTGATCAAGTATGTGAATATTCGACATTAGACCCAAATTTTTTTTTCAGGAAATAAAAGATTAGAGTACCATAAAAACGAAACAGTAATCTTTTGTCGGGTCTAATGTTATTTATACATAGAATTTTCAACGTTTTTTCTATCCTTATTCTTGCTCAATTAAAAAAATATTTTTGGCGTATATAAAATTGAAATAAAATTCTCTGCCTCATAAACGACATCAAATGTGCCACACAATTGGGTATCCCGAATCGTTATATATGATGTGCAGTTAATATTCATATTTTCTTTTATACAGAGGATGCTTCAGTTTTGACAGGAAAAATATTTTCTTGAAAACCCTCTCACTCTGTTATTTTAAAAAGGTAACCACGCTTCCCTAGAATGTGCAATAAATTAGCATTAAAATTTTTCTTATTCTAACAGCAAGCGTTTCTAGAATGTATTATGGCGAAATGTGGTGTAATTCAAAGCCAAATTTTTGGAAGGTCATTTCAAGGTCACCAGGGGTCATCTGAGGTCAAATTAGTAAAAACTGTCGTATGGCCATGAAACTTGGTGGGTGCAGTCAAGATTTAAAGCCAAATTTTGGAAGGTCATTTCAAGGTCACCAGGGGTCATCTGAGCTCAATTTAGTAAATACTGTCATATGGGCATGAAACTTGGAGGGTACAGTCAACATTTAAAGCCAAATTTTTGGAAGGTCATTTCAAGGTCACCAGAGGTCATCTGAGGTCACATTAGTAAAAACCGTTGTATGGGCATAAAACTTGGTGGGTACAGTCAACATTTAAAGCCAAATTTCTGGAAGGTCATTTCAAGGTCACCAGGGGTCATCTGAGGTCAAATTAGTAAAAACTGTTGTATGGGCATGAAACTTGGTGGGTACAGTCAACATTTAAAGCCAATTTTTTGGAAGGTCATTTCAAGGTCACCAGAGGTCATCTGAGGTCAAATTAGTAAAAACTGTCGTATGGCCATGAAACTTGGTGGGTACAATCAACATCTAAAGCCAAATTTTAGAAGGTCATTTCAGGGTCACCAGGGGTCATCTGAGGTCAAATTAGTAAAAACTGTTGTATGGGCACTTGATGCAGGAATTCCAAATAATTATAATTAACATTCACTTTTTTCCATATCGCCATAACACTTCCATTACAAGGTTCATCGCATAAGCAGGCAATTACAAAAGCAAGCGGTCGTGAAAGCAGGCGAGACTCGTGGTTCGAGAACCGCCTTGTTTGTTAGTCAAGTATGTTTGATGTCCCCTGCCAAATGATAAAAAAAGCCTTCCAATAGGACATTTTGTACTGTTCCTTTTTTTGCCAAATGAGTAGCAGTCAAAATATACGTAAGTGGTTCTCCTGCCCAGCGACGTTATTGTGTACTTGTTTTGATGGAATCTCATGAATTCTTTCTTCCTGTTTACAGACTATGTACAGAAGCGCCGTCATCCTATGATAGTAAAATCAACGCTGACCATGCGCAGGAGTGTATCAAGCGGCTGTTGGTATTTTACAGGACTTGCGAAGACTTGGAGCATCCGTGCCGGCCAGAATTTGAATCCCTATACCTGCTCTATAATTTAGGTCAGTTTGACAATTTATTTATGCATGTGTTTACTTGCTTACTAGACTTGCTTGGGTATTATCTTGGGGAAAATATCTTAATTTAGTTTTTAACATCTATGGACTATACTCAGACTTCCCCACTGCCCTTTTGACCACTCTTTCATAATTGTATGATTTGTAATTTGATCATGGAATTAAGTTGAGTGATTGATTTGTTAAATGAACCATAAGTGCACTCTGTCCTTTGGAGGGGACTTGTTCAGAATACCATACATGTATATATGTGTACATGTAGCATGCAGTCAAGAAAGTAGGGCCTCTTGACCATCCCAATTGGGACGCCTGGCCATCCCAATCCATTCTGATGTTGTGCAGATATAATATGCTCTATCGACCATTTGCACTCGGTGTCTGGCTGCACCAGTACTGTAGTTTTCACACATTGACCGGCTGCACCGGTAATGTGATATCCGACGGCGCACCCGAATAAAAATCAGTTGTTATGGAATTCCGTCATGAAAGCCTATCTACTTCCATAATATACTCTTAAGGTAGCTGCCTCGGATACAACACCCTTGCAGAAAAATAGCTCCTGTGTCTGATCAATCAGGTCTATTCATTTAAATCTTTAAAATAACAAAGAAAAGTATTTTCCCCACCTATTTTAAGAGTCTTATAAGAATTGTAACAATTCTTATGTTTTTCTTTATTTTTTGAAAATTACCTTAATTTTGACAGTTTTTGATTTTTTTTGCCCACTTAGGAAGGAGCTATGGTTACCAAACTTTCAGGGATAGTAAATAAGCATAATATCTAAATTCTCTCGTCAGTTTTTTTGGATAAAGTGTTTACTAAAAAAAAAAAATTATTTTTTCCATTTTTAATTTTAGGGAATGTTCAAAACACTGTAACTTAATATAGAAACACTTAATTGGAAAAAACTGACGACAGAATTTAGATATTAATCTTATTTACCATCCCTGAAAGTTTGGTAACCATAGCACCCTTCCCTGTTGGCTAAAAAAATCCTAGAATTTAGGTAATTTAGTGTTTCTAGAAAAATCAAAAATCATAAAAAGTACCAACATTCCTGTTAAATATATACTTAGGTAACACTAAGTTAGAAAATAAACTTGGTTTGTATTATTCTGTGATATATTGGCAGCAAAATGAAACTTAAAACTTAAATATACAACTGCTATAAAGGAGAGAAAAGTCAGTTTTAATAAAATCTTTGTTTTCAAAAATGTTGCTATTTTGAGAAATTGGCAAAGTGCCAAAAGCCCTTCCCTGTAGTAATTCAATGGGATTTTGAGATGACAAAAATTGGGTAACTCAAAACGCTTTGTTGGAAAAATTAAAAATTAAAACTTGGCAAGTAAGGTTTTCTCATCAATACACACATCCTATATCATTTTCAAGGAGTTCTGAGCATGACACCGTAGCCGATACAGCCACCTTAAGCACAGACATGACCTGTACCATGTGTAGCACTGGTAAAGGAAGTTATTTGATTCTGTTGTCTACTTTGGACAGTGGTGGTTTGCAGCCCATTATTCTTGATCAGATCACAAAGCGGTCAAAGAAAGCCAAATTTTATTTTTTTCCCCGCTTTTATATTTAAATTTCAGGGTCATTTGAGGCAGCTAGACATACAGTGAATTTACCTAAGCATATACAGTAAGTAAGAACTAAGGAATTAGTTCATAACTGGGCAACTTAAATTTTCATGTCTTTCTTTCACATATCCAAGAAGATGTCAAGGAGGTAGCATGCTTGCTAATGGACAAATTGTGACCTGTTTTTATGGGGTAGTGTGTGTATGTATTTAGGGGGTAACATCCCTGAGGCAGGTTCACTCTGTCTAGAATTTGGTGTGTCAAAATACCACTGGCCAAAGGCATCTCAAAATTGTCATAAGTTTGGCAAAAATTACCAATTTTTTCATTGTAACTACAACCCTCAGCCGAATCCTTTCTCACCTGTCAATTTTTGAGCCATGATTATTACATGTAACCAAGTCATGCCAGGGTCACACAACCAGTGATGCCAACGCCAATTGGGCTACTTGGCGATCACTTGCCGCTACTCAAAAAAGCATGCCGCTACTTGTCTAAAATTGGGCTACTTTTATGCCAGTCTCAGGTCATGCACTAATTTGATGTATTTTCCTTTCAATTTAGCCGATTTATAAAGGTTTTGAGTCTTTGAAGCTCCAAATTGAAATTACAATGGGTTTTGTGACCATTTATTGATCGGTCAGTAACTTCCCAGTAAGTACCGGAAGTTTGAAAGTCAAGTGCTTTTCCGCCCAATTGGGTGTTTTGCGTTCTAAATTCGGGTAAATCCGCCCAAATATCCGGTTTTGGGCGCTTTTTTGGAAGCTTAAAAAAATTGGGCTACTTGAGAATCCTTTACCGCGGCCTGGCGAGTCAATGCGCCGCGCCTTGACGGTGAAAAGTTTTGGCAACACTGCACACAACTGGACTTGTCTCATGAGATGAGGTGCTGATATTTCAATTGGCTAAGTAAATATTTACACAGAATGTACTTCAGTAAAAGAGGAAAAGAACTTTACAGTAATCAAGGTTGTGGATGTTGAATTCTTTGTTTTTGTTTGCTATATCTTCAGATGTCAGCCCTGTGTACAACTAGCCATAGCAATTTGTAGAGCATTCTGGGAAGGTAATTTTATTCGACTGTGGCGCCTTGCTTCTCAGTGTACTTATATACAGAGTTGTGCTCTACATAGACATGTCATTGACATAAGGTGGTGAGTACTTTCTATTCACATAACATATCTATTAAAAGTTTTGTTGATTCTTTGTTATCAATAAGCCAAGTAATTTGCAATGTACCATGGGAGGTGGGTTACAGCGATTTTTAATAAATAGGTTGGGTGGGGGATGTGATATTTTTTTGTGAGCAAGGGGAATCCAAAATATTTTGCCAAGGTCAGGGAAGAGGAGGAATGTGAAATTTTAAATGGATAAATTTCATAAAATAAGGATTAACTCAGAATTTTTCTACAGAAGCAAATGGTGGAGCATGAAATGTTCCTTCAAATAAAATTTGAAATCACTCATTCCTCCTGGGTTAGATAGTGACCGGTCCCTCACTCATTCCTCCTGGGTTAGATAGTGACCGGTCCCTCACTCATTCCTCCTGGGTTAGATAGTGACCGGTCCCTCACTCATTCCTCCTGGGTTAAATAGTGACCGGTCCCTCACTCATTCCTCCTGGGTTAAATAGTGACCGGTCCCTTACTACGTGGTTCCGTTACTGGTGTACATGGCATCAAGAAGAATTTGAAATTTGATCAGATTATTTGTTGTCAGCTGCTGATTCCATACTAGAAATCTATCCTGTTAGCCTGGTACCAAATCCAATTCTAACCAAACCCAGATCCATAATGCATAGCCATGATAGTCCTATCCCTAATTATAACTATGAACTATATTTGGGGGAATAATTTCCCTTTATGTTTCTGTTGTTGTTAATGCATAATGTCACTGCCATTTTATCATAAATACTATAATATATGTTAATTCCTTACTTTGTTTCTCTATAGGAGAGCATTGTGCATCCTAAACACAGCATATAGCAGCAAGAACCTAACATTCCCCATCCCTGTGCTCACACGTTGGCTGATGTTTGACTCGGAAGCAGATACGATAGAGTTTTGTCACACGTGTGGACTTGACGCTGGTCCAAGTGGAGTCAAATTTGTCAAAGGATGCCTGCAAAATGGTTTACCTAAGGTGAGAAATGGTACCCACGTGTCAGATATCACACAAATACCAGAGAAAAAACATTGCTTTATTTTGATAGATTGGATACTCAGAAAGCCTACCGAGCAGCGTTCGACTTATGTGTGTCGCAAAACGAGCTATACAATATTCATTTTTTTGTGTAGCAATGCCCAAAATTTGCATTTTCATTTAAGCTAAAAAAAATTGGCATCATAATAAAATTGTTCATAAAATTTTCAATAGATATGTGTCACCATGTTGATTTGAGGGGATTTAAATGATTTCTAATTCACTGTGATTTTGTTGTTCTGAACAGATACACGCATCACATTCTGTCTCGCTGGTCGACAACAAGTTAGAGGAGGAAGGTATCTCATCAGTGTCAGACGTTATTATGGGCTTCACGTTAGACAGGTGACGAGGTACAAGGTGGGAAATAAATGGGCTCTGTGCTACTTTTGGAGCCCATTGGCAGCCTGGTAAAGATGTTATAAAGGGCTTAACATCACAAAGGTAACATATGCACATGGTTAGGCTTTACCACAGACAGACGACGAGGTACAAGGTGGGAAATAAATGGAGCTCTGTGCTACTTTTGGAGCCCATTGGCAGCCTGGTGAAGATGTTATAAAGGGCATAACATCAGACAGGTAACATAGGCTCAATGTTAGAAAAAAGCTGGCTCCAGTCCAGACCAAGTTTGTGGAGCTCATTGGTAGACAAAATACAGCCTGTATATTAAAAGAGAAAGGTATCGCAACAATTACTGATGTTATAGTGGGCTTAGCATCAGACAGGTGTTTTATAATGCTTTGTGTATATTAACATATCTGTGTACACGTACCTATGTACTATAGTTGACTCAAGGAATTGTGGGAGGGGAATGCATACTTGGCCATGTTTACTTTTTTGGCTTTTGGAAGTGGAAATAGTGTACTGCACTCTCTTATTGAAATCGTCATTGGACCTTCTATCTTCACTTGACTTGTTTCACCCCATTAGGCCTAAAAATAAATTGTTTGATTGGCGTAACCCGACCGACCCTAAAAATAGGCCAGACCCTAGACTTTTTTTCATATTTTTTGGCTAAAAAAAAAGAAAGAAAAAAAGCAATTTACAGCATAAAATGTTTGTAAAAAAAAAGGAAAAAAAAGAAAGAAGTTTTTATGTTACGCCATCAAACAATTTTTTTAGGCCCTAGGTGTGTTGAGTCAGGATTGAACCTAAATAATAGTAAGCTGTGACTGCTTGTAGTGAAAGTTTTGGTGGTATATATACACTAGGTTGAATGTTCAAAAACTTGAGTCGTACACTCTTTTATATCACAAACACCAAAGAATTTGGTAAAACTTGAAATTTACCAAAAATTCCTGGGGTGCATTGGGTTTAATCCTTCCATAAAATTCCTTGAGTTTTCTATACTGCCACTTGTTGACAACTCAATTTTTATTCTGTCTGATGAACAGAATTTATTTAAACACGTGCAATAGTAGGATAATGCAATGCGCTATTCCAGTTGAACTCCATACACCCCCTATGGAAGACATGACCTTAATCTCCCACACAGGGGTGTAGATTTCAAGCAGAATCGCCCATTCAGGTATCCCCATTTGAAATCTACACCCCTTGTGTGGGGTGTATGGATAGGGGGTGTATGGATTTTGACTGGAATTGCCAAATAACAAGTTATGTGTAAGATACTGAGCAACATGCTTTCCTTAAAAAAATAAGACCGGTATTATTACTTGTATAGCACATATCACATAGAGTAGTGTCCTGTTTTCCTTTGTGTAATACAGTTTTTTACTTTTTAAAACTGCATCCCTGCATACAATGCTTTTTGAATATCAGTAGGTCCATAGTAATTCCGAGTCATGAAATTACTAATGTTTTCATTCTGCTCTGAAGCCCCATTTGTATTACCATAATCACTCGGGTATAAGCCCACCTCCCTAGATAGCAGATTTCACTTAAAAAATGGGGGTGGGCTTATAACCGGGGAAGGGCTAGTGCTTGAATTTAAAAATATGAACAATCACCCCCCATTTGTATGCACAATGTACCAGTAATTTCTATCATCTTTGTCAATTTCTTACAATTAAAAGTGTGGAATGTTAATTATCAACAGATGGTTTTTTTATCTTTGTTGTTAAATATGAGAGCAAAGCATTGATTTGATTTAAGAACTTGGCCAAAATTTAGTACTGGGCTTATACCTGAGTGCACCCTTGTTCCCATTATGTTTTGAAAAATAGGGGGTGGGCTTATAGCCGAAGGTTGGCTTATACCTGGGTGGTTACGGTAATAGTATCACCATCTTTATCCTGTTTTGAAGCGCTGTTTTCATCAATTTGAATCCAAATCTGGCAAAGCCTTTGGAAGTTCACTTTTATTTTATGCAGCCAAGCTGGAAAGATGACCAGTACGGTTTATACAAATTCATGCTGCATGCTGACTTTGTAGTTGTTCTGCTTTAAATTCAAACAGAGTGCATTCAGCATGTAAGACACTCTCGACCAAATTTGTTTCAAGGTGCCGAATTGCTTGCAGACAACCAGAATGGTCAAACAACCGGTGCCTCGGGGTCAGAATTTTGTTTCACAGTGCGAGAATCAATCTCGATTCTTGCAGAATAAATTTGCGGGAATCATTTGATTCTCGCAAATCAACTTCTGTGTAAACTACAAACGTTTGCGAAAATGAACTTTGATTCATGCAAATCTGTTTTACGAGAATCTTTGCGAGAATCGATTATCTGATTCACGCCGAAATTCTGACCCTATGTCTGTGTCTCAGAGGTACATGTAGTTGAAGCCTTAGTTGAGGTAGCCTTAGATATAGTTGAAGGTGAAATACCAGAAGCCTTAGAAGCAGTGGGAGCCTTAGTTTCAAAAGTTGTCTGAGCCTCACATGTTATCATATTTACTTGTGCTTTATCAGTGGAGGGCAGCGCGCCTAAGTGGTTGACAATCGCTGCATCAACCTTAACACAAGCAGCACAAGAAAACTTTCTTTTGGTAGTCTTAAAGATTGTTAACATGTAGCTCGGAAGTAACGTGCACTTGTAATGTACCCATCGGCCACAGGAGCTACACTCTATCATGTATAATAATGTATCAGCTTCTTTGCAGAAGCATGATAACGAAGACGAAGTACAGGTAGTACTATACCGTGTGCAATAAGTAAATCCCCCCCTATATATTACAAGTGTAAACAGTGATAGAAAATCATAGAAACTTACCCATTCCTTAGTTTTGTTGACTATCTGATCTAAAGTTGTTGTCACCATTGCGTTCAAAAACATTTCGGACTCTTTGGACCCAGTGTTGGCCGACAAGCGCCCTCAACGTGGATTGGGGAATAGATTTCCAACATCGTTGCACACGGCTTATGAGTTGAACACGTGTCGTACAGTAAGGAGGCTCATACACCTTCTCTTTTAAG
The DNA here is from genome assembly GCF_039555335.1 of Amphiura filiformis. Lineage (NCBI taxonomy): Eukaryota > Metazoa > Echinodermata > Ophiuroidea > Amphilepidida > Amphiuridae > Amphiura > Amphiura filiformis. Next base: position 19,744,687 of record NC_092647.1, on the reverse strand, counting down.
ATGGCCCATAAATTCTCAATCACATTCAAGTCTGATAATTTTGCAGCACTGACATTTCATGTAATGATTTTCTACTGCAAGCATATTAAACATATGCATGTCCTTATTTTGGCTCCCTATGCCAATGTGCCATGTGTGAGTTTTCTTTTCCACATTGTCTCCCAACTAAACAAAAACCTGGGTGTCTGGTACTGGTATGTTTTTGCAATTTGTTTCGCATTACATCCGCCTCTAGTCCAGAAGCAGCATATTGAAGGGCCACCTTCACCTCTTTCTTAACTTTCTCTTCTTCCACCATTTGTTTTGCCCATTCTTTGACTTTTGCATCAAAGTTTTCAGCCAGTCCTTCTTGGATTTTTGTTGGTGTCTCATAATTCAGACAGAAAACCTTTCTTGAGACGATCAAAAGTCTTCTGACTTGCACCACCGTGCTTTAGCTGCAGCACAGTTATAACTTGAGGTGCATTAACATCTTTATTTCTGCAGTTAAGAAGTACTCCTGCTGCTGAAAGAGTGCTATGTTGGATGGCTTCCACATGCTTAACCACCTGAACATCATTACTGCTGCAACATTCAACACAATGTGTAAAATTGGTGCTTCCTTTATAGCAAGCTCATTGTCCTGTTCTTCAGATCACCAGTTTTCTAAGTCTGCAGGGGTGTATAACTTAAAAGAGGACATGTTCTCCTTTGCGCATAATTTTATACACTCACGCTTCACATTGTGCACAATTCCAGAAAGCACATAAGCCTCCACTTAATGCTTTGGCAGCTGCACTTCTGTAATTACCATGACACAAAACCTCTGCAACAGGTACCCACTCATTGGAAAGGGAATGCCTCTTGGTAATTCCATGATGATATATAGTCACCTGAAATAAAATAGGTACATACAATGAAAGGATAAAACATTTTAGTCAGTTTGTTAAAACTATATTAAGCATGAAGAGAGAGTAAAAAGCTGCGTCGGCAGTGTGATGATGAATACAAAAGTAAAAAGTAGGAAACTACCGTGAAGTATATAAAATTGGGCGAGCTTTCGGCCATAGGCCTTTTTCATAGCCATGATATAATACTTGATCATTAAGCATGATCAATGGAGGAAAATTATGACTTGATGTGCATTGACATCTTTATTTCTGCAGTTAAGAAGTACTCCTGCTGCAGAAAGAGTGCCATGTTGGATGGCTTCTGCAGTCTTAATCTTATTCTTAGCCACCTGAACATCATTTACTGCTGCAACATTCAACACAGTATGCAAAATTGGTGCTTCCTTGGCAAGCTCTTTGTCTTGTTCATTGGTAGACCAGTTCTCCAAGTCCGCAGGGGTGGATAGCTTAAAAGAAGATTTGCTCTCCTTTGCGCATAATTTAGCACATTCTCGTTTCACATCGTGCACAATTCCTGAAAGTGCACATGCTTGCACTGATGCCAGCGATGATGCTTTGGAAGCTGCACTTCTTATCTGTCATTCCTATGATACAAATCCTCTGCAACAGGTACCCACTCATTGGAAAGGGAACGCCTCTTGGTAATTCCATGATGATATATAGTCACCTGAAATGAAATAGATGCATATACAATCAAAGTATAGAACATTTTGCTCATTAAAACCATTAGGGTGCATCATTCTGCTTCAAACAGGCCGAGTTTTTTGAAAGGAAAAAAAAAATTTATAGTGAGACAAAAAATGTTTTCTTGTAATTAGCTGTATTTAAACATCAACTGATCGTGAGAAGTATAACAACCGTAAAATGTCAAAACCACAGTAAACAATGCCCTATATGGTGTCCTCACCGTCTGACCCATCCCGAAATGTTTTCTGTCTGCTGGGTGTATACAAAATGGTCAATTTATACTTACTGATGATAGCACTAGTTTTTATCTGGTCTAGGGCTGGCTTCCTAGCACTTGCACCTGAAATGAGTGTGTGGTCAGGACTTCTTTTCCAAACATGCACATTAACAATGCCTTTGTTGCCTTGCGGGCATCTGTTCTAAAGCCACCTTCAAGGCATTTGATGGTATGAGCTGAAGTTGAAAAAGAATAATCACAAAATTATTAATTTAACAATTGATTCAATGGTTCTATTGATCAGTGTTAACATGAATTTAGCTTGTGCTCCAATTTTGACTGCCTATGAATTTGAGCAGGAAAATGTGGTGCATGGAAGCTGGGGTACTCAAATTTTTGAGAGAATTTAAAAGTGGACCTATCAATATACCAATTTTTCAAGAAATTTGGACCCATCGATTTGTACCAAAAGTCCAAATTTTTGACATTATTATGTTTTGATGAATCCAAGTGTGTGAAAATATTGGATCCAAAACATTAATAATGATAAAATTGGATGCTTTTGCCCAATATTTATTGGTCTCGCTATGTGAGTTTTAAAATATTGGACTACGCCTTGTCCAATATTTTAAAACTCATAGCTCGACCAATAAATATGGGCTCAACCGATTCAATTTTGTATCAAAATTTAACAATTTTCCCCCAAATTTGGGCTAGTGAGGCAATTATAGTCCAGGATAGGTCGAGCAGTGACTTTAAATAGGGATCACCTGGGATGATTTACGCACCAGTCCTTTATGAATGGAAGTTGTAAACATGAGTACTCGGAACAATCACCTGGATTTCCTTTCAACTCCTTGGAAAACTGAATGAACTCCATCCAGGTTCCTGGATGTGACCATTTCAAGTTTGCAGCATTGAAAAAATAAAAAATATGGTTCCCAAGCAGTCGACACTAAAACGCTTGAAATATTAGAAATTGCATGATACTTGTTTTCTTCAATTTTGTTATTGGTTTTATTTGATAATAACTTTTCATCAAAAAAAAAAGTTATTTGATACTGGTTTTCACTCCTGTGGGCCAATCCATTCCACTCTTGCCATCTCTTCTGGTGTCACCATTCTAGTCTGAAATGATAAATTGACAAGAAAAATCCAAATTACTTGTCATGTTTCAAGAGATATTGTACATGTGTGATGTGATCTGTGAAAACCCTTTACATGTTGCATTATCCTATTTTGTTTTATAAAAACAACAACTATTTCATTATTTTTTTCTCTCACGATTCTTTGCCCATAGAGTCAATCCAGTATTCTGAAGATGTATTATTCCGGACTGAGCAAAAGTTCAATGTTCTTGCTGACAATGCAATGCAGCCGATTCAGCGACACATCTTTACTTCTATATCGTATCAACACATTGTGGCTGGCCTCATTGTGGCTGGAGTGCCCTCCCCATCTCCTCATGTATAACATTAGCAGTGTCATCTGCCCATGTGTTAATTTCAATTTCATACGCCATAGCATGGAGTAGGCATGAGAGGGGAGGGGTCTGTGTAGTGTATGCAACACCTTCACATGTTGGATCCTCATTTTCAGGACATTTTTTACAGGAGCACTTTTTGAGTGGGTGGAAGTTGCATTGTCCTCCTTCCCATTCATGGATATCCTTGGCATGGTATTTACCCAATTTTCTTAGTGTCTCTGCATACACTTGCGGGTCATTTTCACATTGGTTTGCTACGCACTAGTGATTGATGCATGCCTTGCGCTTTAAGTTATCACTTATACTTCCACAAGCTGGTTTGTTTGCTGTCGATACAAAGGTATGGTTTTTACTTGCGCAAACACATTTCACGCTTGTGACACTTGCACTTGTACTTGTTCTTGTATACTTCCGAAAAAGCCTTCTTTTTCTGCAGGGCTTCCATTTGGTTATTATGTGCACGGCCAACATGTCTGAGACACTTGTGAACAAACTGGCTAATGGTATGAGATACAATGTCTAGTTCACTGGTAGATGGGATGACCTGTAAAAGAGTAAAGAATTATTATTTGAAAGTGATAGACCTTGTGGCTTGCGCACAGTACATGCCCAGCATGGTGACAGTGGAAATTGGATGCGATTTATGTATCTTCCGCTGAAGAGAAATATTGAATCTTGTCGTACCGTCTAATAGGAATGCTATTATTTTGAGCAGAAGTATGGAAATGTTTTCTAACAGTGACATTAATTGTCAAATTTGACAAGTATTTCTACAAGAGTGTCTCCAGAAAACTGAAGATGACTGACTGTTCCCATTACACCATTAACTAGGCCTTCTTCAGTAAGGAGATTGCGTAGTAACATAACACATGTTCCAACAGAGACATGAAGTGAACTTGGTAATCCTCCAGCAGTTCTGTTGTCTTTAGGTATAAATGTTTGTGTAAGGTGCAGCCCTGAAAGGGTGCGTAACCTGCTGAGAGCTACATACGCTTGCCCGGCTTGGAATATGGTGGGACCTATTGATATGACAGCATTTGAAAGCCACAGACCTTGTGTCTTGTGTACAGTACATGCCCAGCATGGTGTAAGGGGAAATTGGATGTGGTTTATATATCTTCCTCTAAAGAGATATTCTTGGGTATACCTCTGAATAGGAATGCTATTATTCTGAGTGGAGGTGTGGAAATGTTTTCCAACAGTGACATTAATTGTCAAATTTGACAAGTATTTCTAGAGTGTCTCCAGAAAACTGAAGATGACTGGCTGTTCCCATTTCACCATTAACTAGGCCTTCTTCAGTAAGGAGATTGCGTAGTAACATAACACATGTTCCAACAGAGACATGAAGTGAACTTGGTAATCCTCCAGCAGTTCTGTTGTCTTTAGGTATAAATGTTTGTGTAAGGTGCAGCCCTGAAAGGGTGCATAACCTGCTGAGAGCTACATACGCTTGCCCGGCTTGGAATATGGTGGGACCTATTGATATGACAGCATTTGAAAGCCACAGACCTTGTGTCTTGTGTACAGTACATGCCCAGCATGGTGTTAGGGGAAATAGGATGCGGTTTATGTATCTTCCTCTAAAGAGATATTCTTGGGTATACCTCTGAATAGGAATGATATTATTCTGAGTGGAGGTGTGGAAATGTTTTCCAACATTGACATTAATTGTCAAATTTGACAAGTATTTCTACAAAAGTGTCTCCAGAAAACTGAAGATGACTGACTGTTCCCATTACACCATTAACTAGGCCTTCTTCAGTAAGGCATGAAATGGTTTTTTTCTTCTCTGAACACAATGGTAAACCAGGCTGAATTTGGTATTATGCATCCATTTTTCATTCACTTTGCGTGTTGTATTCATGTTGGGCATATGCTGTACTTCATGTTGGGCCTATGCTGTACTTTAACAATTCTCGCTGATCTGAAGTGCATCTATTTGGTGCCAATTAAAAATATGGTTCCCAAGCAGTTGACACTAAAACACTTGAAATAGAGAAATTGCATGATACTTGTTTTCTCCAATTTTATTGGTTTTATTTTATAATTTTTTCAACTTTTCATCAAGAAATAAAAAGTTATTGGACATTGGTTTTCATTCCTGTGGGCCATTCCACTGCACTCTTGCCATCTCTTCTGGTGTCACCATTCTAGTCTGAAAAGATCAAAGTCAATCCAGTATTCTGAAGATGTGTTATTCCTGACTGAGCAAAAGTTCAATGTTCTTGCTGACAATGCAGTGCAGCCGATTCAGCGACACATCTTTACTTCTGTATCTTATCAACACATTGTGGCTTGCCTCATTGTGGCTGGAGTGCCTGCAGCCTATCTCCTCATGTATAACATTGGCAATGTCATCTGCCAGTATGTTAATTTGAATTTCATACGCCAGAGCATGGAGTGGGCATGAGAGGGGTGTCTGTTTAGTGAATGCAACACCTTCCCATGTTGGATCCTCATCTTCAGGACATTTTCTACCGGAGTACTTCTTGAGTGGGTGGAAGTTGCATTATCCTCCTTCCCATTCATGGATATCCCTGGCATGGTATTTACCCAATTTCCTTAGTGTCTCTGCATACACTTGCGGGTCATTTTCACATTGGTTTGCTAGTAGACAGTTCGTCATGTAGTTCCTGACCGTGTATGTAGCGTTCTTACTATAGTGGACTCTGGTTTGCCAGGCACTGTCACTGCATGTGACAGCTATTGACCAAGAGCCCGATTTCTGATGTGGTTTCTGCTTCATGTCATCTTTAGCTCTTTCCAGTTGGTCACTTAAACAGTTCACAAACAGACCCATACATCACCTTCACTACGATGTAGAAATTGGCCTCTGTGAGTACATGCATGCCCAAACCTAATGCCAATACCTTGTGCATGTCAGCATTCATGAAGCCAGATGCGATGAAAGCAACTGCTAGTGCCAAGTTTGTTGCAAGTCGCAGCGGTTGGAACACCTGTACTGTGCTGTTGAAGTTGACAACTCTATCATAAGTTTTCTTCCTCGGACAGCCATCACATTTCAGTACAAATGTTAACTGCTCCACCCTTCCCCTTACTCAAAATGGAATGCTATTTAATCCTTTTCTGTCATCTGTCCTCCCATAAATTCTTTCAATAACTGCAGTTGTGTGGTTGCATTTTTTATCTTTGTGAAGGACTGCCATTTATGGGGCTTCATATCGGCTCTCTTCTTGCTGTTAAGCACAGCAGCTGGCACTTTCTGGTTTTTTAGCTCCCCATTCTCGGACTGGCCAAACACCACAAGCAGTTCAGCATACACATCTGCTGCTAAAGAAGCCAGGCTGAAGATGGTTTGGGCCAAACCATTATTCTGCATATGGGATATAGAAATACATTATTATTATAAATATGTGTATTTTAGAAAGCCACCAACAACATTGGCCACATCATTGTTTCTCTTGTATACTGAAACATACAGGAAAAGTCTAAATGATCTGCACTCAGCTTTACAAATATATTGTGAGAACTGTGGACTGAAAAACCATGATGCACTAACATTATAGTGTTGTTTTCTGCTTCACATAAATTTAAGTAGTTTTGAAATTTGTTACTTCAATTGAAAGATATGGCAATTTTAATATAACTACCCAATTTCATGTCGACATAGATGGGCAGCGCTTTATGTTTTCTGTCCAACAATCCACACAGCCTGTACTCTTTGATTCATTTCCCATTTTCCCTGTAAAACAATAATGTTAGTAAGGTTGAATGTCATGTGTATTATATTTCATTAATGCAATCCATAGATAAATATTTCAATATCTCACTTTATCCTGTGTGGTCTGTTCACTATGCATGGACTGTAGAATGTTGTGCTGGTGTGCCAAGAATGAGATGGCATCTTCTGAAGCTTCCAACTCCTTCCCAAACACATGTACAAGTCTGGTTTTGTAGAATTTGTTCAATGGCTGTTCTTGATTCAGCTCCTGTACTGCCTTCACCCAGTGGCAACCCTCAACTACTGTATATCTGTTTGGTTATCAAGCCATAAACGAAATGAACAATACAATATTTTTGCAGGTAAAACTGTAGACTTTTTCTGAGTCCTTAGGATGAGATGAATACTTTGGGTCTGGTTTGTAACCAAAATTGACCAATTTTGATATTTGATTCATGTGGTACCCTGTAATGTCAAATGTCATATAAGGGTCATTTTACAATTATTCAGGGGGGCAGTTTGGCCCTGGCTACACCACTGATTCTGGGTGGTATAGTATGTGTGAGTATATATATATATATATAATATATATATGTTCACTTACCGACATTTGTTTCTATGTCATTTTTCCATTCCTTCACCTTCTTGTCATATCCATTGGTCATAATGTCGATGGCATTATTTGTTGCTGGTTTACTGCATGTTATTGCAATCGTCTTATAGCACCTGAAAATCATCTTACAACACATCTGACTATCCTCCAAATGCAGTTGGTGTACTTCAGATTGAATGTGGTCCGCTGTATTTGTAGCACGAATGTTGCACATTTTGCACTGGTAATTGTTCATTGCAATGTACCCATTCACCTAAAAGATAAGGCCTCAAGCTTTGGTAAGCTAAGATGAGGCTAAGGATATGAGGCTTCATGAAGCTTATTTTCTGAGGCTAAGGTCTGCAATCACATAGAAGTATACGGTATTCGCTATACAAAATACGCTCATTCGATCAGGCTGAGTTCACATAGGAGTATGCTATGTGAACTCAGCCTGATCGAATGAGTATATTTTGTATAGCGAATACCCTATACTTCTATGTGATCACAGCCTAATGGAGTAATGCAAGCAGGGTTGTCACTACGCCGGCCCCGCACTCACATTTGTTTTTGTTTTTTTACAATTCCGGAAGTGGATGATGATATTTCATCATAAAAAAGCAAGAAATTTTTTTTTGGGGGGTGGTACCCTCAAAGCTTATTCCCTGATCCCTAGCGTTCACTAAAAAGATGCGTGGCGCAAGAGCTTCGCTCGCTATGCTTCCTCTTCAATATTTTAACCAGTACTTTTTTGCTTGGTGCCTTTAGATACGCTGTGAGCAAATTGCACATGAAGATCACTACACTAACCCGCCCTCACAGATGTATAGTCCTAATCCTGCACTTTCACTCCATAATGATCGTGAGCACAAGAGATGTCAAAAAATGGGCCCTTACTCTTGTATTGGGCGCCACATCCATCAGAAAAACATACTATATGCTCCATAGTATCCCCTAGCTTGCTCTTCAAATGGGACACTTGTGATATCCATGAAACTGTTAACTGCATGGTAGTCTTGTCTGGCAATATATGAACAACAGATTCCTGCATTGTGGTGCCACAGACTTTATCTCAAGTAACTTACCACATTTATCCTAAAATTGACTGGGTCCAATCACAGATGTGTAATGCAGTTTACCCTGTACTTTCACTCCATATTGATGGTGAGCACAAGAGATGTCAAAAAATGGGCCTTTACTCTTGTATTTGGTGCCACAGCCATCAGAAAAACAGACTATATGCTCCATTATTATGTTTTGATGGATCCAAGTGTGTGAAAATATTGGATCCAACACATAATAATGATAAAATTGGATGCTCTAGGCCCAATATTAATTGGTCGCGCTATGAGTTGTAAAATATTGGACTCGACTACGCCTCGTCCAATATTTTAAAACTCGTAGCTTTCGACCAAAAATATGGGCTCAACTAATCAATTTTATATCATAGTATCCCCAGCTTGCTCTTCAAATGGGACACTGTGATATCGATGAAACTGTTAACTGCATGGTAGTCATGTGTCTTGTCTGGCAATATATGAACAATAGATTCCTGCATTGTGGTGCCACAGACTGGGCATACGTAATAAGCAACTATCTGATGCACCGTTGCATTAGAATGGTACCAATGGACTGACTGCACATCATCATGGTACTGACACATATAGTTTTCTTCGAAGCCAAGCACCATGACAACCCACCCAGATATAATTATAAGGTTGCTTGTGAGCTGCGTAAATTGGTGGCTCTGCCATGAAACATTAAACAGGTGTCCTGCTATCTGCTCAGACTCCTTCAAGAGCTCTGCCACACATTCTTTCATGGTACCTTCTTTGGTTGTTATTATTTGCCTCAACACTGTGGCCCCATCTTGTTTGGACGTCTTCTTCTCTAAAGCTAATTATAGGCTCGAATGATGTGCTTTAGAAAAATATTATAGCAGCTACACAAACTTGACTCTTATGCAAACCCATCACATGCTGCACCATCAAACGTCGGGCTGGCTATCATTACCATCAGTACCACTTTTGGCATGTATTTTTATGTATTAACTTACTTCTACCCCCTGTCACATTCCTCCCACTCTTCAACGCTGCAAGTACACCCATCCCTATATCAAATCAAATCAGAAACAAATACAGGGATGTGAGAGTTCCTCTTTTCAGCTGATTTCCTCTTTTTTTGTTGCCAAAATTTATGTGTTTTTCTTTTATTTTCAGCCCATATTTGGCGTTTTTACCCTGATTTTACGCTGTTTTTAGTGATTTTCCTCGTTTTTGATCTGTGGCCTCTCACACCCCTGCAAATATTTGTGATTACATTTTCTGGTTTACCAAATAAATGACCACTGAGGAACATACTTCAAAATGAGATGGAATTTGATCCAATATCATACAATGGCTTGAGCAGCATATTTTTACAGCCCCTTAAGGGATCTAGAATGAGCGTTTATGGCATTTCGACAGTATTTTTTGTCGGACATGAGAGCACCTCAGCGATCGAATTGCATTCTGAATCTGAAGCATGTCTTTCTGATATCAAATAATTTTCATTTTTGAAATTCACGATATAATACAAATTTTATGACAAATTATTAAAATTTGATATTTTTCAAATTTTGATATATAACAGTCCTTGAAATAAATTTTATAAATCAAATGATATATTCTTAAAGTGTATGTAGCTGGGAGGAAAAGCCGACGATCAATTGAAAATTTTGACCTTTTATATTGAAGATATGGATTTTTTCCCCAAAAGACCTATTTTTTTTCTGGTGTTTTGGGAAAAAATCCATATCTTCAATACTGAAAAGGTCAAAATTTTCAATTGATCGTCGGCTTTTCATCCCACCTACATACACTTTAAGTATAAATCATCAGATTTATAAAGTTGACTTCAAGTACTGTTAAATATCAAAAATATCAATTTTAATGATTTGCCATAAAATGTGTATTACATTGCATAATTTCAAAAATCAAAATTATTTGATATCAGAAGGACATTCTTCGTATTCAGAATGCAATTCGATATGTCTGATGTGCTCTAATGTCCCACAATAAATACTGTCCAAACGCTCATACCCCACCCCTTAATGATTCCTCTCCACATCCACCATGATCCTAAGAATGTACTATTTTATTTATGCTTGTAAATTAACAACCCTGCAGTTGCAAGAATTCCTCCACCAATTGCACACATGGAAGCTTTGAATGTTGACAGCATCAATTGAACAAGGATTTAATTTTAGGTTTTAACCAATATCCCTGTATGCATCCTTCTGAATGTAAATCTGCTCATTACATGTGGTATTTTCACAACAACTTCAACGAATACACATATATTTCCTTGTGTATGCTTTGCCATATAAATGACAAATATAGGTCTAGAAATTTTGATCTGCATATATCTGTATTCATCTAATTGTTTTGAGCAGCAAACAAAAAAGCACATAAAAACATACCAGTCCCACAGCATAAATCCATTATCCATTCGTCTTTATCCGTTGTCGCTTCAATTAACGAGCTATACAGCTCAACTGGCTTCTGCCCATGGTCAACCACTTTGCTGTCTTCATCTTTGTACAGTGTATCTCCTTTCACACTACCAAGGAAGTTTGACTTCCATTGAAATGTCCTTGGCTTTTTCTTGTGTGCAATAACTGCACCACAGACAGTCGGTTGCAGAATTCCACCTGTTTAATTGTAATGACAGGAAACAAGGGAGTTAAATTTTTATGCTTGTACTAAAATTAGAAATTGCAGAAAAAATCATGGAGTCACTGTGAGCAAATCGCACATGATGGCTATTGTATGTAATTACCTATTCTGTTTTGCTTGTCTCGTCTATATTGTCATGTAAGCACTGCCTGGAAGGCGCCTGGAAGGCAATTTAGAAAGCAGCATTCATTATATTATGTTGTGCATTACCATTTCTAATGTCCAACCGTTTTTCCACCCGATTAATTGGCAAGATGTATAGAGTGACATGTGACCTTCTAACATGAGATAGGAGACCATTAGTAGAAACCCTTGATGATACGCTCTTGTTGGCTTTACAGGAGATGATGGCCAATAGCTAAGTGCGACAAGCTGGATGCGTAGAATAGAACATGAGCAACTTTCAACAGTACATTGGAAACATTTCCCTGGATAGAAAAATAAATACCGAGTACAAGTAAAAATGGCATTGGGCACTACATGTAGCAATGGCAATGCGGCAGTCTTTCGGTCATGACCCGATTACAAGATGTCATACAATACATTGCTGCTGCTTTGCTGACATTAAGGCACCTGGAGCACACAATGCACTTTAACTGGATAATTGCACTCACTGCCAACTTTTGATAGAGATTGGATTGAGTTGCAAAGTGTTGGTTTCGATGTCTGAAATGGTGTCACTGGAAAACATTTGTTGAATTGTGTCATCACTGTGGAAGTCTCCTGTGAATGTTTTTGCCCTTTTCATCTGTGAGATAGCCACAGTTTATCTAAAACCTTCTTCATTTTGACTTTTTGTTTGTTTTGAAGAAGATGTTGCTTATGGAATGAGCCGCACGCTGGTCTTATATGCTTGATTACCAAGTCAGCCTCTTTTTCTTAGCTTGTATAGCATTACCCACAGAGGTCGGTGGTTATGACTTATCATGTGACATGCCTACACATGGCCAGCTGGGTCTATGAAATAATTGCACTCACTACCCACTTCTGATAGAGATTAGGCATATATTGAGTCACAAGGTGTCCTGTTGGTTTCCAGTGTGTCATGGAAACCAATGTCATCACTGTGGAAATCTCCTCCTGTGAATGCTTTGCCCTTGGTTTTTATTCATCTGAAAGACAGCCACACTTTATCTTACGGTATTGTTCATCACTTTCTGAAGGAATGGGAGCGTTACAGGATCATATCCGGCATTCTCCATAGTATATTTACAGGTTGTATGCTAGATTACCATGTCATCCTCATTCATAGCATCGCCCACAATGTTCAGGTGGCTATCACTCACCACATGACATGCCTATACAACATGGCAATACATGTAGTATTTAAATCTGGTTGACTCCTGACTTTCTGCCCCTTGCTTGGCTTCACGGTCATCAGCTATTATTTTGTCCCATTGCTGTTGAGTTGGGGTTACTAGTCCTCTTTGCAGTATCCATGCCTCAAACGTTTTGTAAAAATTGACGATGTCCCCCTTCTCTCTTGCAAACTCTCTCTAAATGTAAAAGAATAGAATTGAATAAATTTTTGTTAGCAAACAGAACAGTTGATCAGTAACAAGGACATATTGAATGCACAGCAAATTCTATTAACCAGACCTTCATTTTTGAGGAGCTTGATTGCACTAGATCTCCTACAGCTCTCCTTAACAACATTTCACTTCTGGGCGATTTCAAAAAAATTTTGATACTCCCTCGAACAATGAAATTTCACAATAAAATGTCCATTGGAAACAGAGGTGATTTTGATATCAACATCTCATTCTTGCAAAAAAAAACCTATGCTGTATTGAATTCAAAAATCTTATAATTTAATTTTAATTCCACAAAAAAATAATGTTCGATAAGTTTCCTAAGACTCTTGGCTTTCCTCCCCTTGCTGGGCCTCCCGATCATCAGCGATGATCTTTTCCCATTGTTGTGGAGATGGTGTTACAAGGCCCCTCTGCAATATCCACGCCTCGTACGATTTATAGAAATTCGGGATGTTACCTTTTTCCCTTGCAAACTCTCTCTAAATGTAAAGGAATAGAATTGAATAAATTTTTGTTAGCAAACAGAACAGTTGATCAGTAACAACAACATATTAAATGCAATGCAAATTCTATTAACTATATAATTATTATAGAATCAATGATGTTAGACATAATTCCAATCATTATTTTCTTCTGTCTCATTTTTGTGTAATTTATGAACTAAAATGATATTATATTTCAGCAAAGTTTAGTTCTTTTTGTATTTCAGAAAAATGTTGCATCCACAAGGAAAGATTGACGGCGTCTTGTAAAACAGATTTATGCCTGTACGATATGCATTTTTCACCTTCTATTATATTCTGTGCAATTGTTTTAACGTCAGTTTCAGAGGAAGAAAACCAGTTACGTTTCCTGTTCCGTCGGTGCTAGCGTCTTCAGCAATGAAGTCTTTAAGTGCTTTGAGTAAACTTAATCCCCTTAGTGATTCCAAGTTGACGGAAAATCGTTCTGTTAGTCCACTGATTAATTTTGTTTCAGTTGCGTCCTGTGGTTGTTTGTAAAATTTTACAGATGTTGTTTTTTTTGGTAATTTTTTGGAATGCACTTTTTGGCCACATCTTGATTTCGCTTGATGGAGCTTAACGTTCTTCAGGTCGGCCTCCTAACTGTCGTAACAGTTCAGGATGTCTGTCTTTCATAAAAAAAACCCTATAGGCATATGCTTGTTGATTCAAATTTACGGTATTGTCTATCACTTTCTGCAGGAATAGTGTTGCGATCATAGCCGGTTTTCTCCATAGTATCTTTCAAGGTTGTGTGCTTGATTTTCATGTCATCCTCATTCATAGCATCGCCCACAGTGTTGAGGTGGCTATCACTCACCATACGACATGCCTATACATAGCTTGCTGGCTGCTTTCACTGACACGATATGCATTTTTCACCTTCTATTATATTCTGTGCAATTGTTTTAACGTCAGTTTCAGAGGAAGAAAACCAGTTACGTTTCCGTCGGTGTAAGCATCTTCAGCAATGAAGCCTTTAAGTGCTTTGAGTAAACTTAATCCCCTTAGTGATTCCAAGTTGACGGAAGATCGTTCTGTTAGTCCACTGATTAATTTTGTTTCAGTTGCGTCCTGTGGTTGTTTGTAAAATTTTACAGATGTTGTTTTTTTTGGTAATTTTTTGGAATGCACTTTTTGGCCACATCTTGATTTTGCTTGATGGAGCTTAACATTCTTCAGGGCGGCCTCTTAACTGTCGTAACAGTTCAGGATGTCTGTCTTTCATAAAAAAACCATATGCTTGTTGATGCAAATTTACGGTATTATCTCATCACTTTCTGCAGGAATAGTGTTGCGATCATAGCCGGTTTCCTCCACAGTATCTTTCAAGGTTGTGTGCTTGATTTTCATGTCATCCTCATTCGTAGCATCGCCCACAGTGTTGAGATGGCTATCACTCACCATACGACATGCCTATACATAGCTTGCTGGCTGCTTTCACTGACACTGATAGCCTTCCTAGTGGGAATAAATATGGATTAGTTTGATGTATTCTTGCATCCTTACATGTGTCAGCATCCGCTAGCTTTAGCATGGTGGGCACGGTATCTGATGGAAATAATACCGGTACCAATTTGCTTTCTTTGCCCTATATGTACGTAATTTTGAGAGAGGGAAAGACCTCAGGGTCATATTTGTATTCTTCCTCGGTTTTTGCATTTTTCAATCTTTCCTCATCCAGCCATACGTCATTCATACCATCATGGAACTCTCCAAGTCGGAGCGGTGCTGGCTCACCTCCATCAAGCTCAGCTACGATGACTGTGTTCCTTTTGATAATGAAGTCACTATGTACATGTTTAATGACCTTCTTTAAGAGGTAGAATAAGTTGTTGTTCCAGCAAGTCCCACAGCAGCAGCTGCATGTCATCTTTGTGTATTTCATTGTGATGATACAGTTGTATAATTCACTGGAAACTCCAAATGTCTTAAATTGGAAAAATCGTCCTTCTTTTAATACCCTGGTTGAATGGGGAATTAGGTATGGCTGACAATAGAACACACTCAAAAGAAGGACCAAAACAAGCTCAAATTAAGACCAAAATAAGCTGAAAGTTGGATGAATGCACTTGAATGTTGGACCAGTCATTACAGTCACAATAGGAAGAAGTACTTCACTCAAGAGGGCACTCAAGTGAAGTGGATTCAGTAAATTTGGCTTGAATTGGTCTTAATTTGAGCTAGTTTTTGAGTGCTTCAGCTTATTTTGGTCTTACTTTCGAGTGTTTTGGTCCAACTTTTGAGTGTTTTTTATTGTCAGCCAATGCTAATTCCCCATTCAAATTGGAAGATTAAAAGAAGGACGATTTTTCCAATTTAAGACACTGTTTGTTAGCAGTGATAAGGCCCACAATGGCTTGTTAAGTAAGCTGGAAGCTTTGCCCAGTGTTGAAGCAATACTTACAACTAAAGTTACGTCGATTCACAAGCAGCTATGTACTCTTCCAGCAGGTCCCACAGAACAAGCTGCATGTCATCTTCATTTATCTCGTTGTTATGATACAGTTGGATAAGGCCCACAATCGCCTAAAAGATATCATCTACTCGTGGCATATTGCTGTTAAAAAGTTATCAAAATTTGTATTTGAAGTGAGCACACACTGTTGGTCAATGACAAAAACCTCAAAGCAGTTGATAATGATAGCCACACTGTTGCCAAATGTACGCCTGAACTGCATAAGCATGGTTTTCCATAACACCTCATGCTCTAGCCAAGCTGCAAGTTGAGAAATTCCATATAGAGCATCAATTCCTGTGTTGAAAATTTGTGAAATTGTTGACGTACCGACTTGAAAGCGATATGTCAAGTCCTCATGTGGAATGACCAGTTGAACCTTCATCAGACCTACCAGTAACTGCTGAAACAGTGTCATGGAATTCCTTGTTGGTAGCTTATTCCTCACAAATTCAACACAAGCATGAGCACAGGAAAAGTCGGGAGTCCTGTATAGAATTTGGTTTTCTTGTTGTCATTCCCTATTGGAAATCTGTGATACAAAACTTGGTTTTGTAAAAGAGCTAATTTCTGGTATATTGCCTTTTAAACTATATAATACACATATTTACATGATCAGATCTCATTTATTTTAAAACTGTAAATGACTGATGTGATTGTTAAGTAAGATGGCAGCTTTGCCCAGTTTTGAAGCAATACTTACATGTACAACTAAAGCATGTTCCAACAAATCCCACAGCAGTAGCTGCATGTCGTCTTCGTTTAGTATATTCTCATGGTATAGCTGGATGATGCACACAATGGTTTAAAAGAGCTCATCTAGGAGTAGGAGTGGCATTTTGCTGTTAAAATGTAATCAACATTTTTATTTGATTTTTTTTTAAATTGCTGTTTCTTCAGCAAGACATAACTTTAGCAGTAGCTGCATGTCGTCCTCATTTAGCAGATTTTGATGATATAACTGAATGATAGACACAATGGCTTGAAAAAGCTCATCTAGAAGTAGGAGTGGCATTTTGCTGTTAAAAAGTAATCAACATTTTTGTTTGCTTTGCCCAGTTTTGAAGCAATACTTACATGTACAACTAAAGCGTATTCCAACAAATCCCACAGCAGTAGCTGCATGTCGTCCTCATTTAGCAGATTTTGATGATATAACTGAATGATACACACAATGGCTTGAAAAAGCTCATCTAGGAGTAGGAGTGTCATTTTGCTGTTAAAAAGTAATCAACATTTTTATTTGATTTTTTTGTGTCTGCTCTTGAGAAGTCTATTGAATCTGGCTAATTGGGGATTCACCAAACTTGAAATTTACTGCATTATCAGTACAGTACCCTTTTGTTTGGTTCCTCTTTTGCCTGTTGTCAGCATTGTACTTGTACTTGGGTTTTGAAGTTGATGATCCTTGTATTTTGCAGTCTTTTGATTTAGCAGTTTTGATAATTCTAGCAAATCCCACAGCAGTAGCTGCATGTCGTCCTCATTTAGCAGATTTTGATGATATAACTGAATGATAGACACAATGGCTTGAAAAAAGCTCATCTAGAAGTAGGAGTGGCATTTTGCTGTTAAAAAGTAATCAACATTTTTGTTTGCTTTGCCCAGTTTTGAAGCAATACTTACATGTACAACTAAAGCGTATTCCAACAAATCCCACAGCAGTAGCTGCATGTCGTCCTCATTTAGCAGATTTTGATGATATAACTGAATGATACACACAATGGCTTGAAAAAGCTCATCTAGGAGTAGGAGTGATTGTTAAGTAAGCTGGCAGCTTTGCCCAGTTTTGAAGCAATACTTACATGTACAACTAAAGCATGTTCCAACAAATCCCACAGCAGTAGCTGCATGTCGTCCTCATTTAGCAGATTTTGATGATATAACTGAATGATACACACAATGGCTTGAAAAAGCTCATCTAGGAGTAGGAGTGATTGTTAAGTAAGCTGGCAGCTTTGCCCAGTTTTGAAGCAATACTTACATGTACAACTAAAGCATGTTCTAGCAAATCCCACAGCAGTAGCTGCATGTCGTCCTCATTTAGCAGATGTTGATGATATAACTGAATGATACACACAATGGCTTGAAAAGGCTCATCTAGTAGGAGTGGCATTTTGCTGTTAAAAAGTAATCAACATTTTTGTTTGCTTTGCCCAGTTTTGAAGCAATACTTACATGTACAACTAAAGCGTGTTCCAACAAATCCCACAGCAGTAGCTGCATGTCGTCCTCATTTAGCAGATTTTGATGATATAACTGAATGATACACACAATGGCTTGAAAGAGCTCATCTGGGAGTAGGAGTGGCATTTTGCTGTTAAAAAGTAATCAACATTTTTATTAGATTTTTTTGTGTCTGCTCTTGAGAAGTCTATTGAATCTGGCTAATTTGGGATTCACCAAACTTGAAATTTACTGCATTATCAGTACAGTACCCGTTTGTTTGGTTCCTCTTTTGCCTGTTGTCAGCATAATTACTTGTATTTGGGTTTTGAAGTTGATGATCCTTGTATTTTGCAGTCTTTTGATTTAGCAGTTTTGATAATGATGACGGTCCGTTTTATGCAGTTGTGGGGCTTTAACCAGCACTGCCATTGCTGCATATGAATTGTCACTTCAGGTCATCGCAAACAATGGTCCAATTAGGGGTCGCACTTTGAAGGAGTGATATCTTTAGATGATAAATCATGTACAATTGCTTTTTAAGGTTAGTACATGGGTTTAAAAAAATTACATATGGTGTGTTGCTCAAGACACTGCACATCAACCCAATGCCAACCCAACCCATAGGCAAAACTGTTTTGTAAATCCATTTTATTAAAACAAGACTTAACATATGTATCTATGTAGTTGTTGAGGGGCAAGTATTTTTGTCGCTGGTCTAGACGATCGTTGAGGGCTCTCTGGCACTGGTGGAATGTTGTTGTTTGGGTTGATGTTGAAGTTGTCCATGCCCACTGCTGTTTTCCTTGTCTTTCTTTCCTTTGCATCTTTAACTGTGGATGGTGTGTACTGGCAGATAGGTAGACCAGTTCTAAAATTTGCTGTAAATTTAGGGTTGCCAGCAAAATATCCCAAACAATGTTGGTGCACAGTACAGGTATTCGTGAATCTTATCAGTAATAGTCCATTTCAGTGCTCCATTGTTATCAGGCCATTCCGAAGACTTGAAAAATGCCTTTCTGTGTAATTCTGAACAAAATGGTTTTTTTGGCTTGAAATACAATTTGGAATTCATCTTTGTGATGGAAAAAAACTGCCTCCTTCTTCCACAGTGAAGTCCCTGGTGCAGTACTAATCAGTCTGATTGCCTTTTTAGATTTACTCCTTTCATTATAATTGATTGATATCATCAGACTGGTACAAGAGCGGATGCGGATGTACAATCTGGTACAAGAGCAGATACTTTAATGCTAGGGGAAAACTGGAAAATAGTAACCATTTTCTCTTTTTTGTGATGGAATAAAACTGCCTCCTTCTTCCACAGCGAAGTCCTGAGTACAGTACTAGTCAGTCTGATTGCCTTGGTAGATTTACTCCTTTCATTACAGTTGATTGATATCGTCAGACTTCTAACCTGTACAAGAATTGGTATTATTTGAGTCAAGTAAAGTGTCATGGTGACTTATACTAATACCATACACACTAATAGGCAGTACTAGCATGTAATTGTGTACATGACATCAATGTGCTGGCTATATGTCTTACCAAGCTCACCACGTAATTGCTATCATCTACATGCAGCACCACTAGACTGGTATGAATTGAGTCAAGTAAAGTGTCATGGTGACTCATACTAATACCATACACACTGATAGACAGTACTAGCATGTAATTGTGTACATGACATCAATGTGCTGGCTATATGTCTTACCAAGCTCACCACGTAATTGCTATCATATACATGCAGCACCACTAGACTGGTATAAATTGAGTCAAGTAAAGTGTCATGGCGACTCATACTAATACCATACACACTAATAGGCAGTACTAGCATGTAATTGTGTACATGACATCAATGTGCTGGCTATATGTCATACCAAGCTCACCACATAATTGCTATCATCTACATGCAGCACCACTAGACTGGTATGAATTGAGTCAAGTAAAGTGTCATGGCGACTCATGCTAATACCATACACACTGATAGACAGTACTAGCATGTAATTGTGTACATGACATCAATGTGCTGGCTATATGTCTTAATAAGCTCACCACGTAATTGCTATCATCTACATGCAGCACCACTAGACTGGTATGAATTGAGTCAAGTAAAGTGTCATGGCGACTCATACTAATACCATATACACTAATAGGCAGTACTAGCATGTAGCCTAATTGTGACATGACATCAATGTGCTGGCTATATGTCTTACCAAGCTCACCATGTAATTGCTATTATCTACATGCAGCACCACTAGACTGGTATGAATTGAGTCAAGTAAAGTGTCATGGCGACTCATACTAATACCGTACACTAATAGCATGTAATTGTGTACATGACATCAATGTGCTGGCTTTATGTCTTACCAAGCTCACCACATAATTGCTATCATCTACATGCAGCACCACTAGACTGGTATGAATTGAGTCAAGTAAAGTGTCATGGTGACTCATACTAATACCATACACACTGATAGACAGTACTAGCATGTAATTGTGTACATGACATCAATGTGCTGGCTATATGTCTTACCAAGCTCACCACGTAATTGCTATCATATATACATGCAGCACCACTAGACTGGTATAAATTGAGTCAAGTAAAGTGTCATGGCGACTCATACTAATACCATACACACTAATAGGCAGTACTAGCATGTAATTGTGTACATGACATCAATGTGCTGGCTATATGTCTTACCAAGCTCACCACATAATTGCTATCATCTACATGCAGCACCACTAGACTGGTATGAATTGAGTCAAGTGTCATGGCGACTCATGCTAATACCATACACACTGATAGACAGTACTAGCATGTAATTGTGTACATGACATCAATGTGCTGGCTATATGTCTTAATAAGCTCACCACGTAATTGCTATCATCTACATGCAGCACCACTAGACTGGTATGAATTGAGTCAAGTAAAGTGTCATGGCGACTTATACTAATACCATATACACTAATAGGCAGTACTAGCATGTAGCCTAATTGTGACATGACATCAATGTGCTGGCTATATGTCTTACCAAGCTCACCATGTAATTGCTATCATCTACATGCAGCACCACTAGACTGGTATGAATTGAGTCAAGTAAAGTGTCATTGTGACTCATACTAATACCATACACACTAATAGGCAGTACTAGCATGTAATTGTGTACATGACATCAATGTGCTGGCTATATGTCTTACCAAGCTCACCACATAATTGCTATCATCTACATGCAGCACCACTAGACTGGTATGAATTGAGTCAAGTAAAGTGTCATGGCGACTCTTGCTAATACCATACACACTGATAGACAGTACTAGCATGTAATTGTGTACATGACATCAATGTGCTGGCTATATGTCTTACCAAGCTCACCACGTAATTGCTATCATATACATGCAGCACCACTAGACTGGTATAAATTGAGTCAAGTAAAGTGTCATGGCGACTCATACTAATACCATACACACTAATAGGCAGTACTAGCATGTAATTGTGTACATGACATCAATGTGCTGGCTATATGTCTTACCAAGCTCACCACATAATTGCTATCATCTACATGCAGCACCACTAGACTGGTATGAATTGAGTCAAGTAAAGTGTCATGGCGACTCATGCTAATACCATACACACTGATAGACAGTACTAGCATGTAATTGTGTACATGACATCAATGTGCTGGCTATATGTCTTAATAAGCTCACCACGTAATTGCTATCATCTACATGCAGCACCACTAGACTGGTATGAATTGAGTCAAGTAAAGTGTCATGGCGACTGATACTAATACCGTACACTAATAGCATGTAATTGTGTACATGACATCAATGTGCTGGCTTTATGTCTTACCAAGCTCACCACATAATTGCTATCATCTACATGCAGCACCACTAGACTGGTATGAATTGAGTCAAGTAAAGTGCCATGGTGACACATACTAATAGCATACACACTGATAGACAGAAGAGTCATTGTAGATGGTAATGAGTTGATAAGACATGCTGCTGCTGCATCATTCATCTTATTGCCATTGATAGCCAACCGTGTATAAGCTTTGCTTTTCAATTCTGAAACACTGTGTAAGAACATCGTGGATGGTCATTTGTCATTTGTCTCCTTGGTCACCACTAGCCGTTGGTACTTATCCTTGCATTCCTTCATCAACTGCGCCTCTGCTTCTCTTTCGTCCCATTCTTTGATCTCCTGCTCCAATTCCTTTAGCCAAATTAAGCTAAAATTGGCTGTGCAATGCAAAAGTTGGCAAGAAGCATGACCAAATATTTTATTCAAGGTTTATTTTTCAGTATTACAAAATAACTGAGCTCGTATGGCTCTTCAGCATATGTTGGATTCCCAAGTGTGTCCCTGTTGCCGAGACCCTCTCTCTGGGTATGATGCCATAAATGAGCATTCATAGGTAGATTGTTATCCATGAAGTCATTCAAACACTCGTCAGGAATCTGTGCATTGTGTTCAATAGCACGCAGTGGCAGTACAGCGTGCGTAATTATGTACATGACATCAATGTGCTGGCCATATGTCTTGCCAAGCTCGACACATAATCCTTTAGTAATCGTTGTTGCTTTTTTGCAATATGACTGTTTCCATCAACTATGATTTTTTCAATTATTTCAATGTTTTGTTCCTTTGAATCAAACCTTTGAACACAATAACTTGTTGAAAGTTCGGCTTTTAGGTAATGTTTCAGCTCGTTTAGTAGACCGATTCCTTTTAGTTTTTGTAGATCTGTTGATTGAGACTTTGCAGGTTTTTCTGAAACACTGTGTAAGAACATCGTGGATGGTCATTTGTCTCCTCGCTCACCACTGGCCGTTGGTACTTATCCTCACATTCCTTCATCAACTGCGCCTCTGCTTCTCTTTCGTCCCATTCTTTGAGCTCCAATTCCTTTAGCCAAACTAAGCTAAAATTGGCTGTGCAATGCAAAAGTTGGCAAGAAGCATGACCAAATGTTATATTCAAGGTTTATTTTTCAGTATTAGAAACCAGAGGTAAATGTTTTTACAGAACTTTTGGTGTACATTATTGTTCATCTTCAATACCTTTTCCACCAACTGCATACTGGAAATCACGTATGTGTGTCTTTGGGAGCTGACGGCGTACCACATTGGTGAAGGTGTTTCTTCATTTCCTCTTCTGAAGATTCTTCTGATGAGCTTTCATCATCAGAAGTCTCCACTGGCACTGCTGCATTTCCTGAATCATCCAAGTTCTCTGCTGACACTGGCTGCATTTCTCGAAGTTTGTGGAAGGTTTTGTTAAGTTGAACTTGAAACCCCCATTGCAGCATCCCCAAAATAATGTTTAATGTGGATGATGTCATCATTGGTGGACTGTGTAGTTATGTACTCTCTCATCATCATTTTCAGCAAGTATATAATTCACCATACACTTCACCATACACTTCAAATCCTGTTGTAGATCTTCTTGACTTTTGCCATTCACAGTAAGAACCTTCTTCTTGTCTGGTATATTGTTTGAATCATACTTAACTTCTTTCACAATCACCCTTCTTTTTCTTTCTGCTTTAATCCTTTTTGAATATAATGCAAAACAACTGAGCTCGTTTGGCTCTTCAGCATATGTTGGTTCCCCAAGTGTGTCCCCGTTGCCGAGTCCCCTCTCCCTGGGTATGATGCTATAAATGAGCATTCATAGTAGATTGTTAACCATGAAGTCATTCAAACACTTGTCAGGAATCTGTGCATTGCGTTCAGTAGCACGCAGTGGCAATATTAGCATGCATAATTATGTATGTGACATCAATATGCTGGTCATGTGTCTTACCAAGCTCACCATGTAATTGCTATCATCTACATGCAGCACCACTAGACTGGTATGAATTGAGTCAAGTAAAGTGTCATGGTGACTCATACTAATACCATACACACTGATAGACAGAAGAGTCATTGTAGATGGTAAAGAGTTGATAAGACATGCTGCTACTTCATCATTCATCTCATTACCGTAGATAACCAACTGTGTAAGATTTGCTGGTATATTCCCTGCCAATGTCAACACGTTGTTTGATGGTGCATTCATGTAGTATGCATCCAAAGTGTCCAGTTCTGTACATTTGTTGATATGTTGACATAATGAAGGAATAGTTTTCCCAGGCTTGATTTTATTTTGTGAGATAAGGAGTGCCTCATTTTGAGCAAGTTTGGTCATTTGTTCTCCGTAGATACAGTTGATGTTGCATATAGCTCACTTAATGAAGACAAATAACCATCCTTGATGTTCTTACACAGTGTGTCAAAGTTGTCATGCAGTGGGAAGTAGTCTACATCAAGGGCTTCCAATTGGACATGGCTGATATTGTTGAATATCCCAGACACATCAGTTTCTGATGGTCATATGTCTTACCAAGCTCACCACATAATTGCTATCATCTACACCCAGCAGCACCACTAGACTTGTGAGTCTGGTATGAATTGAGTCAAGTAAAGTGTCATGGTGACTCATACTAATACCATACACACTGATAGACAGAAGAGTCATTGTAGATGGTAAAGAGTTGATAAGATATGCTGCTACTTCATCATTCATCTCATTACCGTAGATAACCAACTGTGTAAGATTTGCTGGTATATTCTCTGCCAATGTCAACACGTTGTTTGATGGTGCATTCATGTAGTATGCATCCAAAGTGTCCAGTTCTGTACATTTGTTGATATGTTGACATAATGAAGGAATAGTTTTCCCAGGCTTGATTTTATTTTGTGAGATAAGGAGTGCCTCATTTTGAGCAAGTTTGGTCATTTGTTCTCCGTAGATACAGTTGATGTTGCATATAGCTCACTTAATGAAGACAAATAACCATCCTTGATGTTCTTACACAGTGTGTCAAAGTTGTCATGCAGTGGGAAGTAGTCTACATCAAGGGCTTCCAATTGGACATGGCTGATATTGTTGAATATCCCAGACACATCAGTTTCTGATGGTCATATGTCTTACCAAGCTCACCACATAATTGCTATCATCTACACTCAGCAGCACCACTAGACTTGTGAGTCTGGTATGAATTGAGTCAAGTAAAGTGTCATGGTGACTCATACTAATACCATACACACTGATAGACAGAAGAGTCATTGTAGATGGTAAAGAGTTGATAAGATATGCTGCTACTTCATCATTCATCTCATTACCGTAGATAACCAACTGTGTAAGATTTGCTGGTATATTCCCTGCCAATGTCAACACGTTGTTTGATGGTGCATTCATGTAGTATGCATCCAAAGTGTCCAGTTCTGTACATTTGTTGATATGTTGACATAATGAAGGAATAGTTTTCCCAGGCTTGATTTTATTTTGTGAGATAAGGAGTGCCTCATTTTGAGCAAGTTTGGTCATTTTGTTCTCCGTAGATACAGTTCATGTTGCATATAGCTCACTTAATGAAGACAAATAACCATCCTTGATGTTCTTACACAGTGTGTCAAAGTTGTCATGCAAAATGTAATTCAAATTCAGGCAAGCGTACATTCCATGTCAGAGCTGCTAATACTTGGAATGGAATTGCACCTCAAATCCGCAAAGAATTAAATAATATGTCTTTGTATCAATTTAAAGTGCAAACAAATATTTCTGCTAAATAACTTGTATTTCTATTCCCTTATGAATTGTACTTTTATAAGAACATCTTAACTTTAGTTTGTATTTTATATAATCTTTGCCATATGTAACCAATATTATGCTTTTGATTTATCATGTGTATTTACCGTTTATCAATTTATGTACTTTACATTATTTATAATTGTATGAGGGCCTGCTTGGAAAGCAGTGCTTGACACTGAAGTGGAATTACCCTCAATAAAGAAAGATTATTATTATTATTATTATTATGGGAAGTAGTCTACATCAAGGGCTTCCAATTGGACATGGCTGATGTTGTTGAATATCCCAGACACATCAGTTTCTGATGGTCATATGTCTTACCAAGCTCACCACATAATTGCTATCATCTATACCCAGCACCACTACTACACTTGTGAGTCTGGTATGAATTAAGTCAAGTAAAGTGTCATGGTGACTCATACTAATACTATACACACTGATAGACAGAAGAGTCATTGTAGATGGTAATGAGTTGATAAGACATGCTGCTACTTCATCATTCATCTCATTACCGTAGATAACCAACTGTGTAAGATTTGCTGGTATATTCTCTGCCAATGTCAACACGTTGTTTGATGGTGCATTCATGTAGTATGCATCCAAAGTGTCCAGTTCTGTACATTTGTTGATATGTTGACATAATGAAGGAATAGTTTTCCCAGGCTTGATTTTATTTTGTGAGATAAGGAGTGCCTCATTTTGAGCAAGTTTGGTCATTTGTTCTCCGTAGATACAGTTGATGTTGCATATAGCTCACTTAATGAAGACAAATAACCATCCTTGATGTTCTTACACAGTGTGTCAAAGTTGTCATGCAGTGGGAAGTAGTCTACATCAAGGGCTTCCAATTGGACATGGCTGATATTGTTGAATATCCCAGACACATCAGTTTCTGATGGTCATATGTCTTACCAAGCTCACCACATAATTGCTATCATCTACACCCAGCAGCACCACTAGACTTGTGAGTCTGGTATGAATTGAGTCAAGTAAAGTGTCATGGTGACTCATACTAATACCATACACACTGATAGACAGAAGAGTCATTGTAGATGGTAAAGAGTTGATAAGACATGCTGCTACTTCATCATTCATCTCATTACCGTAGATAACCAACTGTGTAAGATTTGCTGGTATATTCCCTGCCAATGTCAACACATTGTTTGATGGTGCATTCATGTAGTATGCATCCAAAGTGTCCAGTTCTGTACATTTGTTGATATGTTGACATAATGAAGGAATAGTTTTCCCAGGCTTGATTTTATTTTGTGAGATAAGGAGTGCCTCATTTTGAGCAAGTTTGGTCATTTTGTTCTCCGTAGATACAGTTGATGTTGCATATAGCTCACTTAATGAAGACAAATAACCATCCTTGATGTTCTTACACAGTGTGTCAAAGTTGTCATGCAGTGGGAAGTAGTCTACATCAAGGGCTTCCAATTGGACATGGCTGATGTTGTTGAATATCCCAGACACATCAGTTTCTGATGGTCATATGTCTTACCAAGCTCACCACATAATTGCTATCATCTATACCCAGCACCACTACTACACTTGTGAGTCTGGTATGAATAAAGTCAAGTAAAGTGTCATGGTGACTCATACTAATACTATACACACTGATAGACAGAAGAGTCATTGTAGATGGTAATGAGTTAATAAGACATGCTGCTACTTCATCATTCATCTCATTACCGTAGATAACCAACTGCGTAAGATTTGCTGGTATATTCTCTGCCAATGTCAACACATTGTTTGATGGTGCATTCATGTTGTATGCATCCAACATGTCCAGTTTCGTACATTTGTTGATATGTTGACATAATGAATGAATAGTTTTCCCAGGGTCGATTTTATTTTGTGAGATAAGGATCGAGTGCTTCCAGTAATGGTATGTAAGCTTTACAGGTATATTCTCTGCCAATGTCAACATTGTTTGTCCAGTTTCGTACATTTGTTGATATGTTGACATAATGAAGGAATAGTTTTCCCAGGCTAGATTTTATTTTGTTGAGATAAGGAGTGCCTCCAGTAATGGCATGTAAGCTTTACCGGTAAATTCTCTGCCAATGTCAACACATTGTTTGATGGTGCATTCATGTAGTATGCATCCAACGTGTCCAGTTCTGTACATTTGTTGATATGTTGACATAATGCAGGAATAGTTTTCCCAGGCTCGATTTCATTTTGTGAGATAAGGATCAAGTGCCTCCAGTAATGGCATTTTGTGCACATTTTGAGCAAGTCTGGTCATTTGTTCTCTGTAGATGCAGTTAACGTTGCATATCTTTAATGAAGACAAATGACTACATGTAATCATGTATCCTTGATGTTCTTACACAGTGTTTCAAAATTGTCATGCAGTGGAAAGTAGTCTACATCTAGGGTTTCAATCAGACATGGCTGATGTTGTTGAATATCCCAGACACATCAGTTTCTGATGGTCATATGTGTTACCAAGCTCACCATGTAATTGCTATCATCTACACCCAGCATGCACCACTAGACTTGTGAGTCTGGTATGAATTGAGTCAAGTAAAGTGTCATGGTGACTCATACTAATACCATACACACTGATAGACAGAAGAGTCATTGTAGATGGTAATGAGTTGATAAGACATGCTGCTACTTCATCATTTTATCTCATTACCGTAGATAACCAACTGTGTAAGATTTGCTGGTATATTCTCTGCCAATTTCAACACATCATTTGCTAGGCTCGATTTTATTTTGTGAGATAAGAAGTGCCACCAGTAATGGCATGTAAGCTTTACCGATAAATTCTCTGCCAATGTCAACGCATAGCTAGAAAGTGCATTCATGTAGTATGCATTCAACGTGTCCAGTTCCGTACATTTGTTGATATGTTTACATAATGCAGGAATTGTTTTCCCAGGCTCAATTTTATTTTGTAAGGTAAGGAGTACCTCCAGTAATGGCATTTTGTGCACATTTTGAGCAAGTCTAGTTATTTATTCTCCGTAGATGCAGATAACGTTGCATATCTTTAATGAAGACAAATGACAATCCTTGATGTTCTTACACAGTGTTTCAAAATTGTCATGCAGTGGAAAGTAGTCTCCTTCTAGGGCCTCCAATCAGACATGGCTGATGTTGTTGAATATCCCAGACACATCAGTTTCTGATGGTCATATGTCTTACCAAGCTCACCACGTAATTGCTATCATCTACACCCAGCATCACTAGACTTGAGTCAAGTAAAGTGTCATGGTGACTCATACTAATACCATACACACTGATAGACAGAAGAGTCATTGTAGATGGTAATGAGTTGATAAGACATGCTGCTACTTCATCATTCATCTCATTACCGTAGATAACCAACTATGTAAGATTTGCTGGTATATTCTCTGCCAATGTCAACACATCGTTTGATGGTGCATTCATGTTGTATGCATCCAACAGACATGCCAACTAGTACGGTTTCACCGTATTTTGTACGGTAAAACGTGATAAATACGGTAGTACGGTCACCCCCAAAAAAATACGGTATTCCAGAATTTTGACCAAAATAATAAAATGTTGTGTCTTAAAAAGATAAACAGCTGCAAGATTAGACTACCGACTGAATTACTGGTATCATTTGACCACTTTCTTGGTCTGTTAAAGTGGTTGCCTACATGTTTTTCTCTCGACTTACGGTGATGTATGCACATTAAAAAATTATTATTTAATAGGCCTACAAGATGCTTTCCGAAATAATTTTCTTCCGACTTGCAGATTTTTCATGCACATTAATGTTTTTATTATCCACCTAATGCTAGGTCTTCTGAAGGTATTTAGTTAACTATTTAGCTCTTTTGGTGCAAAAGAATAAGCATAAAAGAAGGTTTCCGACCTCCTTTTACTTCCGACTTTCGCACCATGCATGCACATTAAAGAAATATTTAATAGGCGTACAAGATGCTTTCCGAAATAATTTTCTTCCCACTTGCAGATTTTTCATGCACATTAATGTTTTTTATTAACCACCTAATGCTATGTCTTCTGAGGGTATTTAGTTAACTATTTAGCTCTATTGGTGCAAAAGAATGGGCATAAAAGAAGGTTTCCAACCTCCTTTTACTTCCGACTTTCGCACCATGCATGCACATTAAAGAAATATTTAATAGGCCTACAAGATGGTTTCAGAAATAATTTTCTTCTAACTTGCAGATTTTTCATGCACATTAATATTTTTTATTAACCACCTAATGCTATGTCTTCTGAAGGTATTTAGTTAACTATTTAGCTCTATTGGTGCAAAAGAATAAACCCACAAGAAGGTTTCGGACCTCCTTTTACTTCCGACAAAGGTCACATACAAGGTCAAAGGTTGACTGAGGTCACCAAATCTTTTAAAAATTAATTTTCAACTGTGCATCATATATCCGGAATTCAGCTTGATCAGTTATGTAATTAAGGAAATATGACGACTTTAAGATGGCCGCTTTCCATGTAAAGTATAGCAAAGTAGCACTTTCAATGAGTGATAACTCGTAAAGGAAGCATCTTTCTGTATTGATTTATTACTTTGATGGAATGGTTCTTTGGTATTGCCAAATTTGATTGCAAATTTGTAACGTGGGCCCCTGGACCCGGCCGTTATGTGCTCGGTCGCACAAGTGCTCCCTCTCAATTATGTGTTCTACTTTTGGAGTTTCTGGAGTTGGCACGTATGCAAAAGGTACATATTTAAAAAATACGGTTTTAGGGTGCAAAATACGGATTTTTGTTCTTCTGAGTACGGAAATCTGGATTTCAAAGTTGGCATGTCTGATCCAACGTGTCCAGTTTCGTACATTTGTTGATATGTTGACATAATGAAGGAATAGTTTTCCTAGGCTCGATTTTATTTTGTGAGATAAAGAGTGCCACCAGTAATGGCATGTAAGCTTTACCGATAAATTCTCTGCCAATGTCGACGCATAGCATGATGGTGCATTCATGTAGTATGCATTCAACGTGTCCAGTTCCCTACATTTGTTGATATGTTGACATAATGAAGGAATAGTTTTCCTAGGCTCGATTTTATTTTGTGAGATAAGAAGTGCCACCAGTAATGGCATGTAAGCTTTACCGATAAATTCTCTGCCAATGTCAACGCATAGCTTGATGGTGCATTCATGTAGTATGCATTCAACGTGTCCAGTTCCGTACATTTGTTGATATGTTTACATAATGCAGGAATAGTTTTCCCAGGCTCAATTTTTGTAAGGTAAGGAGTACCTCCAGTAATGGCATTTTGTGCACATTTTGAGCAAGTCTAGTTATTTGTTCTCCGTAGATGCAGATAACGTTGCATATCTTTAATGAAGACAAATGACCATCCTTGATGTTCTTACACAGTGTTTCAAAATTGTCATGCAGTGGAAAGTAGTCTTCTTCTAGGGCCTCCAATCGGACATGGCTGATGTTGTTGAATATCCCAGACACATCAGTTTCTGATGGTCATATGTCTTACCAAGCTCACCACGTAATTGCTATCATCTACACCCAGCACCACTAGACTTGAGTCAAGTAAAGTGTCATGGTGACTCATACTAATACCATACACACTGATAGACAGAAGAGTCATTGTAGATGGTAATGAGTTAATAAGACATGCTGCTACTTCACCATTCATCTCATTACCGTAGATAACCAACTGTGTAAGATTTGTATATTCTCTGCCAATGTCAACACATCGTTTGATGGTGCATTCATGTAGTATGCATCCAACGTGTCCAGTTCCGTACATTTGTTGATATGTTGACATAATGCAGGGATAGTTTTCCCAGGCTCAATTTTATTTTGTGAGATAAGGAGTGCCTCCAGTAATGGCATTTTGTGCACATTTTGAGCAAGTCTGGTCATTTGTTCTCCGTAGATACAGTTGATATTGCATATAGCTCCCTTAATGAAGACAAATGACCGTCCTTGATGTTCTTACACAGTGTGTCAAAGTTGTCATGCAGTGGAAAGTTGTCTACATCAAGGACCTCCAATTGGACATGGATGATGTTCTTAAATATCCCAGATACATCAGTTTCTGATGTGCCTGTTAGGCCCTCACTAGCTTGGATACAGCTGATGTAGGCTTCTATAGCTGCAGGTGTGTACCTCAGGATGTCATCAGATGTGTTTGGGTTGACAGTAAGAAATTGTTTGATTTGTTCTATTTTCTCATCAGGAGTAGTGTTCATTTCCACAAATAATCACAAGATGGGATTATTTGTATATTTCCGGGTCCCAGCCATCCGTGCTGCCAATAGATGAATACACGGTATAATACTTGATGCCTGTATGCTGCATTATTCCGGACTTGGTCCTCAGCCAAAAGGTGTGAGCAAAGGTGTGCAAATTCTCCGGTGGTTGCAATGCCTTTGCATGGTTGAGTGGTCTGTTAGCATGTCTACATTTAGTGATCAGTTCACTTCTCTGATTAGAGAAGAAAAAGACCTAGTCCGCTAAGTATCCCACTCCTTCAATAAACCCTTTATAAACACCAGTTGGCTCCGGCCATTGATACCTGATTTTCCAATCTGCACAAGATGGGATTATTCATCTATTTGCGGATCATTTACCGATCAGTTCACTTCTCTTATTGGGCTATTCCAGTTGAAATCCACACTCCCCCTGTGGAAGATTTTGGAAATATCTCTCACAGGGGGAGTATGTTTTTCAAATGTAATTGGTCAGGGTACATCATTTTGAAACCCATACTCCCCCTGTATTATGACTTTACTTATATATTCCACAAATGGAGTGAGTATTTTGAATGGAAGTTACCAACTGTCTAATTTTATTTGAAACTCATACTCCCCCTGTGGAAGACTTTAGCTCGATCTTCCACAGGGGGAGTGTGTATTTTAAATGGAATAGCCCATCTGATTAATTTGTTTTTGACACAAGATGTTGAATTTTCCTGCTTGCAGGAAGTTGTTGCAGTGAAAAATTCATATTGGCTATTAGCTACTTGCACGGTTCCGCCATTATGCACTATGTGGGGAGAGCCTCGAACTGGCAGCATACATGAATGGGAATTGAACTAGTCATAACGCTCTGTGTAAGGTTACATAATTCTTCCTTTCATGTATGCTGCCAGTTCGAGGCTCTCCCGCACATAGTGCATAATGGTGAGGAACTGCAAGTAGCGTAATGTTCCTTACATTAATTACCTTGCATGCAGTGACTTCATTACTGTATACATTGGGCTGGCCATCTTTCCACCTTGTAAGTCTCAACAAAATATACAGACCCATAGTTCACTCTTAGTCTGATATGTGCAATAATGGGTCAAAGTTCAAAATAAAGAAATAAGAAAAATATCATTATTTATGCAAGATATCTTGAGAATTAGGAAAAATGCTGAAAAATCTGTTTTAATAGTATACTACCCAATTTACATAGACTCTGTTTTAAAATAATTCAGTTATGTTACATGGTATACAAATGTCAAGGAATTTGCTTTTTTTTTTTCATATTTGCTTCTGCAGCGCTTTTACGGCTATAGAAGCTTCAAAAACATGTTACTTCAACAAGTTTGTAATTGCAGGTGAAAATGCTACCCTCTGTATTTCTGTAATAACTGATATCCAAGGAAATTGAAGTGGCAATTGGCTTATAGATATATTAGAGCTTAAGTTTGGGGTCTTGCAGAAGTTGAAAGTACATTTGATATTTTTGATGGTATCAAAAGCTCAATTTGATGAGGTGTCCATGGCCTGACTTTCATGGTTTTGTGTATATGGTTCATAACTGGTACAACATGAGTGCTGCGTTTACCTGCATGAGCAAGGCGTTGTCCTTGATGCAAGGTTTGCATCTCGCCCTTGCATTTCTCTTGATTCTCTTGTAATATTTTTATGTCAGCCTCCATGACCTGAAATGGATACAATCATACAACTGGTATAACATGAGTGCTGCGTTTACCTGCATGAGCAAGACGTTGTCCTTGATGCAAGGTTTGCATCTCGTCCTTGCATTTCTCTTGATTCTCTTGTAATATTTTTTATGTCAGCCTCCATGACCTGAAATGGATACAATCATACAACTGGTATAACATGAGTGCTGCGTTTACCTGCATGAGCAAGACGTTGTCCTTGATGCAAGGTTTGCATCTCGCCCTTGCATTTCTCTTGATTCTCTTGTAACATTTTTATGTCAGCCTCCATGACCTGAAATGGATACAATCATACAACTGGTATAACATGAGTGCTGCGTTTACTTGCATGAGCAAGGCGTTGTCCTTGATGCAAGGTTTGCATCTCGTCCTTGCATTTCTCTTGATTCTCTTGTAACATTTTTATGTCAGCCTCCATGACCTGAAATGGATACAATCATACAACTGGTATAACATGAGTGCTGCGTTTACTTGCATGAGCAAGGCGTTGTCCTTGATGCAAGGTTTGCATCTCGCCCTTGCATTTCTCTTGATTCTCTTGTAATATTTTTATGTCAGCCTCCATGACCTGAAATGGATACAATCATACAACTGGTATAACATGAGTGCTGCGTTTACTTGCATGAGCAAGGCGTTGTCCTTGATGCAAGGTTTGCATCTCGTCCTTGCATTTCTCTTGATTCTCTTGTAATATTTTTATGTCAGCCTCCATGACCTGAAATGGATACAATCATACAACTGGTATAACTTGAGTGCTGCGTTTACTTGCATGAGCAAGGTGTTGTCCTTGATGCAAGGTTTGCATCTCGTCCTTGCATTTCTCTTGATTGTCCTGCAAACTTATGTCAGCCTCCATGACCTTGTGTTATTTTTTCACACATTGTGCATTCATCTGAGTGGAAATATCCATACTTCGGGCAAGGCATGGATTCTGTTATAAAATCAATAACAAACAAATTGACTGAAAAATGAAACATCAAGTTAATAGGGCTGTGCAATAAGGTGCAATAATTGTGAGTCGGGGGAGGGGGTGAATTTTCAAACGGCGCCAAGTACTAAAAGTTGGGATTCAGGAATGGGGTAAATAAGTGTAAAGTATGTGGCTTGTTATAGCACTGCTTCAAATAACTTCTAAAAATGCACCTAATATCATGACTATATTTTAAAGTTATTACAAAGTCATCTTTGGTCATGTGATTAATAATGTAGGTTTATTTTGGCATGCATCTTCTGTAAGTAGTATAGTGTCAACAGTTCCCACCCCAAACCAACTTTCAACTTTCGTGAAGTAAAAATTTAAAAGCTTCTCACCCCCACATCCTTCGGACTTGGTGATTCAAACCTTTAAAATTTATCATTTCCTGAATTTGAAAGTTTGAAGTGTGAACTGTTGACACTATACTACTTTTAAACTACCCCTACACTCAACAAATAGCGTAAAAAATAAAAGGATTAAATGGGTTAATTGATTAAATAGATTAGTGGTATTGCAGGCTCGTATCAATTAGCTGGAATGACAAAAACTGGTTAGCGGACTTACTGCTCTGTTTCTTTCCACACGACACGAGATGCTTTGGCAATTAATCATCATGTTTTAATTTCTTACACAATCCTGAGCAAGCCCAGAAACTCCGACCATCACTTAAAGTTATAATACACGCTTCTTAGTATTTACAAATCTGAAAGTGGTAATTGTATGAACTGTATCTTGCTCTAAATCTGCCCATTTGTTAGCGGATGGATGTTGCGATTTGTATTTTTGTTGAAATTGTTCGAGTGTGATGGTAGCCATTTATATATCTATAGAATTTTTTAGTTCAAAAATAAAATAAGTAATTGGTCAGAATTCAGTCATTTATGCGGAGTTATAAGCTCTGCTGTTGCGTAATATCAAAGTTCAAAGTCTACCATGCTTCCTGTTTGTCTTGCTCTGCTGTACACACAAGTCATTTATGCGGAGTTGCCAGCTCTGCTATTGCGCAATTATGGTAGTTAGTGTATCAAAGTTTTATCAGCTCCGCTATTTGCGTAATAATATCGGTGTCCAGAAGTCGGCATACTCCAAAAGCACAAGTCTAATAGGTTCCTTAAGTCAGCATACTCCAAAAGCACAAGTCTAATAGGTTCCTTAAGGGCTGGGGTATGAACGCGTTTGGACAGTATTTATTTTGGGACATTAGAGCACATCAGACATATCGAATTGCATTCTGAATATTTAAGAATGTCATTCTAATATCAAATAATTTTGATTGTTTGAAATTCGCAATTTAATACACATTTTATGGCAAATCATTAAAATTGATATTTTTGATATTTAACAGTACTTGAAGTAAACTTTATAAATCTGATGATTTATACTTAAAGTGTATGTAGGTGGGATGAAAAGTCGACGATCAATTGAAAATTTTGACCTTTCGTATTGAAGATATGGATTTTTTCCCAAAACACCAACAAAAATTAGGTCTTTTTGGGAAAAAAATCCATATCTTCAATATGAAAGGTAAAAATGTTCAATTGACCGTCGGCTTTTTCTCCCTGCTACATACACTTTAAGAATACATCATTAGATTTATATAATTTACTTCGAGGACTGTTATATATCAAAAATGTGAAAAATATCAAATTTTTATAATTTGTCATAAAATTTGTATTATATTGTGATTTTCAAAAATGAAAATTATTTGATATCAGAAAGACATGCTTCAGATTCAGAATGCAATTCGATAGGTCTGAGGTGCTCTCATGTCCCACAAAAAAAATACTGTCGAAAAGCAATAAACGCTCATTTTAGATCCCTTAAGTCAGCATACTCCAAAAGCACAAGTCTAATAAGTTCCTTCCGTTGCCTGAATTCATAAAATGAGATGCCTACCTTGCGAAGCTTCTTGTACTTCACAAAATCTTTAGCAAATTCACACAGTTCACGACTGTACTTGTCTCCGATGCCAACATGTTTTTCGAGCCAGGATTTCCAATTACCCGATACTTCTCCTTTAAATTTCAAAATTTCACGATGCCACATCTTCAGTCCAAATACTCATTATTGTGGCTGTACTCTTTTAAATCTGCCAAGTCTTGAGGTGAAATGAGTATATAATTAGTTTTACACTGGAAACTGCAAATGTCTTAAATTGGAAAAATCGTCCTTCTTTTAATACCCTGGTTGAATGGGGAATTAGGTATGGCTGACAATAGAACACACTCAAAAGAAGGACCAAAACAAGCTCAAATTAAGACCAAAATAAGCTGAAAGTTGGATGAATGCACTTGAATGTTGGACCAGTCATTACAGTCACAATAGGAAGAAGTACTTCACTCAAGAGGGCACTCAAGTGAAGTGGATTCAGTAAATTTGGCTTGAATTGGTCTTAATTTGAGCTAGTTTTTGAGTGCTTCAGCTTATTTTGGTCTTACTTTCGAGTGTTTTGGTCCAACTTTTGAGTGTTTTTTATTGTCAGCCAATGCTAATTCCCCATTCAAATTGGAAGATTAAAAGAAGGATGATTTTTCCAATTTAAGACACTGTTTGTTAGCAGTGTTAGTGCTTGATTGACATCTCAGAACTTTGCACCTGGTAGAACACTATTGGTGTTCCTTTCTGTTCTCTTTTCCATGCATGGTCTCCTCTTCTCCATACTCAAAGTTGGTGAGTATAGGCTTGACACTTGCAGCCTTTTCTTTAACTTCACAGACAAACATTTTAATACCAGCTATCCCTCCACTGCTCTCTTCAGTCACTTTACATTGATGAGGTGTCTCCACATTGTGGCCTTCATTTATGGGACTTGATTGAAGCAGCCATGCGGTCACAAGGACCTTTTCCTACTTGTTGCTCAGAGAAGTCATATTGAATGCAAATGGACAGAATTGACTGTAGTTTGTTGTGTTGTGAGAAATGGAGACAAGTATGGGGATAATTGGTAGAGCACGGTTGGAAGTGTCTCTAGTGGGCAACCGATGAACATTCATGAAAGGAATCGTGCCATCTTTATCTAGCCCAAGCTGACTGGAGATAAAATCTGGAAGGACTGCCTCGGTATCTTCATCATTGGTAGAACAGAGTATATTGAAGAATAGTAAGTTGTTCTTCTGGATTTCTTTTAGAATACCCTACCACTGTAGATTTTCAATGGGGGTCTTTTATGAACGACCCATACACATACACTGTGAATGTAAAAAATGGTAGGGTATTCTAAAAGATAGCCGTTCTTCCTGCTATACAGGTCAGTTTCCAAACGGCTTTGCTCTAATGCTGCAATTTTCACAGAGCTCGGTTTCTAGCTTAGGCAAATTGTTAGTCTTGTATATCATTTACCTGGTCATCGATTAATTTAAGTTCATTTATAAAATGCCACTTAATTGGGAAATTGTTGTTATTCACAAAAGTTTCATACTTTACAATTTGGCAGAAGTTTCATAAAAATAAATTAATCTTCAACCTGCAGATTTGCAATAGTGTTTTATTTTTATTAAATAGATAAAGCTGGCAATGAGTCATAAAATTGCTTTTAGTCATATATGACACTTGATCCTTGATTCGCTTCAAACCCGCGTTTGCTTGCTCATTGATTTGAGAGTTGATGATCTTCAGGCTTGGATACAGATCCATGTTGTACGTCCTTGAGCATGCTGAAATAAAAAAGAAATTAAACGAAATGAGTATGATAAGCACTAGCACCTAATCTTTTTCAATTGCTAATTTTGAAAAATAGCTGTGAATCTTCTCAGGGCATCAATAAATATTAACTTGTATCTAGGGCTTTGAGCCACTTCTATATGAACTGCCCTGTTGGCTAAACATGTAAATAAAATGCCATATCTCTTCTTAGTGGTATGTCTAGCCTTAATGATCAATGACATGAAGTAGCATAAAGGTACCCAAATGTGACAGATGTGCTGCGTTTCCTGTGGTGGAAGGATCATGGAATCGCTGATGCCCCTCCACGAGAGTATAGAATGACTGCACATGTATTTGGTGCAACATCTTCTCTGCCATACAGCAAGTAGCTGATGGTGCAAAGGATAGTGTTAAGGAAGTAAATTCCTTGATCCTGTTGTATATAATTAGGGACTGATTCGCAGTTACAACTTTGTCAGCATCGGAGAGGACCTAACTTCAATATAGTTCTGTCTTTCTTGATAGGTGACATCTAACTCTTTTGAACTTCACCAAAATTGTTATAGCCCTGTGTCAAATACAACAACGATACCACATGGATCAGTATGGTTGTCAGGCTCTACTACTAACTGTACTGGTACATTACCACCACTGTCAGTAATTCTCTTAGCACATTCAATGTATTTCTGTCTTTCTTGATTGGTGACAGTGACACCTTTCCTATATTTTGCTGCTCCTTTCTTCTATTTAGTTCATTCTCCTGCTTCCTGACCATGTCCAGCACATCCATATACTTGGGAGGATGGTCGGTTCTCGCCCTCAATCGCAGGTTGACCAGCAGAATGTCATCATATATTAACCCCTTGATGAATTGGTTTAACTGGATGATATCCGCAGCCTCTTCAACTATGGCAGCCTTTATCAGTGCCGTTCTAATGGTCCTCTGGAGCCATGTGGGAAAGGCAGATGGTTGTTCATCAGTCAGCTAGCTCATGGTGTAATATCTGATGGCTATTTCTTCCTTAGTCTCGACGCTCTCAAACGCTGTCTTCAGAGCAGCTATAGTCTTTAGATGTCAACTTTGTATAATCCTTGACAAAGTCATCAATGACCTCAACTGCCGGTGTCTTCAGGCTTTCCTCATGTCTTCGCTTCCTCTCACTGTCTAGGATGTCTCCCCATTCCTCCATTTGCACTTCCGCCTGAACCAACCAGCTCTCAAAGGTTACTTCATCTTTTGCTGGTGGATCTGCGCCAGAAAAGAAACGCAACTTCCTTTATTGGGTCGACGCTTTGTATTCGCCTGCGATTTCCTTTAGCGTATGTGTGAGCAAGCCGGTCTTTCGTCGGGCAGCTATCGGGCATGATATTTCTTATTTTGTCCTTGTAAAAGGCAGCCTTAGTAAGGAATGCATCCCCATCTAACAGTTCACCTAGTCGTATCAAACGGTGGATGGAGGAGGAAGCATCTGATTGAGTCCAAGAGTCTCTTTTTGTTATCTTTGTGTTTCACAGGGCCTTTCCCATGTGAAGTAGCAAAATAGTCCCATCTGATTTCCATGATGTGGGTCTCTTGCCGAAGTATAATTGCCTTGGCGATGAGTTTTTGAACTGGGATGATGGGTCATCAGACCAGATAGATATTGTTTTAATATTGAGTGGAAGTTATTTGAGCAGAGAACTCTTGAGTGGGCATGGTTGTCAGAAGCCAGAATGATAGGGTGTTGAATCCCATTATACCAAAGAGATGATGTGAGGAGGGTTATTTGGGACTGGTTCCAATGTGCGCTTTGAATCTCA
Source organism: Amphiura filiformis (assembly GCF_039555335.1). Taxonomy (NCBI): domain Eukaryota; kingdom Metazoa; phylum Echinodermata; class Ophiuroidea; order Amphilepidida; family Amphiuridae; genus Amphiura; species Amphiura filiformis. The sequence goes on along the minus strand of NC_092647.1, from coordinate 19,704,810 downwards.
TCCTGGCTGACACATTATTTCTTACGGTTTTCTTTTCTGTATAACTCCTTCAGCAAGGATAGCATGGTGCATGGCATGGTTCCCAAAGTTCTCCATGCTAGGCTGACAGGAAACCAAGTCAGTGTAACAGTCATGTAAGTCATCAAGCTCTTTGTTTGTTGACAATTTGCCTTCAATGGATGGATTGCATGACAAAAATGTGGTTGTGAATCTCTGTCAAGGTCTGTGTCTGGTATTGGATGTAGATTCTGATGACAGTATCTATGTTGAACTTGTCTAAATCCTGGCCTTTAAATTTGTCATGAAAATTCTTTGTGTAATTTGGCTGCTGGCCTTTTGCCACAGTATGGTCCTCTTCTTCTTCCTGCTCATACATTTATGCATTTCTTGTTCTCAATTGTCTGGGATTTGGTAGTTGCGTACATCTTGGTTCTTGTCCATGTCGTTATGTGTGTCGTCTTCAGTATTATCTTGTTCCTTGCCTGGGATTTGGTGGTTGTGTACATCCTGATTCTTGTCCATTCACCTCGGTATAGTCATGGGTGTATACTTTTGTATTAACTTATCCAGTGTTGCTTGGTATTCTGTATAAATATTTCTCATGAGGAAGATGTTTTACTTGTCTGTAGACCTCTTATTACTGCAAGGATAGCATGGTGCATGGCATGGTCCCCCAAGTTGTCCTTGCTAGGTTGGCAAGAAACCAATTTGTGTAAAGTCAGCAAGCTCTTTGTTTGTTGACAATTCGCCTTTGATTAATGGATTTTTTTTAAATCCTGTTTGTCAGATTCTGAAAGTCATTATAGCAATTCTGGCATACTTGGTCTTGCACTTCCAGTCAACAAACATCACCCACTTACTTCTTCATGAAAGGACTTCACTTCCTCAAGGTTTGGAATTTAAAATCTCTGATCAGTGACATGTAGCTTAATGAGCACTTATATCCCGCATCATACCACCGCTGATAATGTGTTTTGCAAAGTGTGATTTTGTCTAGCTGTTGTGGGTCAAAAAGGTGCAGGCCCATAACTGTTGCAAATGTTGGCCAATCTTTTGCTATGGTGTTGTGCTGGACAAAAAGCACAGTGGCATATTTTGCAGAAGCTCCTGCATCTTCTTTGGTGCTACTGTGGAGTTAAGGGGGTACTACACCCCTGTCCAATTTTGTGCCTAATTTTGCATTTTTCTCAAAAATTATAGGGCATTGGTGACAAGTAAGATAAGTATATTATAGGGGCAAGGACTACAACTACTGTACTGGAAATTTTATTTCAGCACAGACAATAGTTGTGGAGTTACAGTCAAAAATGAGGGAAAACCAATATTTGAACAATAAATCAATAACTAATTGCCTTGAATTGCTGAATTTTCAGTGCAGTAGTTGTAGTCCTTGCCCCTATAATATACATATCTTACTTGTCACCAATACGCTGTAATGTTTGAGAAAAATGCAAAAATGGGCATAAAATTGGCCAGGGGTGTAGTACCCCCTTGAGGGGTATATATTAGTAAGTAATCAGACAAAGACACAATTGAATTGGGGCAAACTGGCCATTCCAGAAGGTGGAACATCTTCCTCAGTTCCTGTCTCAATCCTTTTCCCACTGATTCAGTGCCTCTGCCATATGAACGTCAAAATGCATTCCACAGAAGAAGTCGGCAAACTGGCCATTCCAGAAGGTGGAACATCTTCCTCAGTTCCTGTCTCAATCCTTTTCCCACTGATTCAGTGCCTCTGCCATATGAACGTCAAAATGCATTTCATAGAAGAAGTCGTTGACTTGAGCCAGTGCTTCATGCTGCTCCTTCCTTTAAAGAGGGATACTCTTTAATAACATCATGCAAAGTTGATTCTCTCCATGCTGCAAGTTCTTTGTTGTACATTTTATTCACTTGAGCCTTGTACGACGTTGTATTTCCGATGGCAAAAAGAAGTTTCCCTGTTGATGTTTTTTTTTTTTCCAGCCTTTTATTTAAAAAGCATTCTGCCACCTACCTTTTGTTCGGAGCACCAAGCTGCTCCACAGTATGTACTGATCTTTGTTGCAGTGGGCTGAATATCGCCACATCTAATGACATCGGCTCTGGCTTTAAGTCACCACCATTGTCGTTAATTTGCAGAAGCTGTTTCATGAGCTTTTTCTGCTCTTTCTTTAAGTCACCACCATTGTCGTTAATTTGCAGAAGCTGTTTCATGAGCTTTTTCTGCTCTTTCTTTAAGTCACCACCATTGTCGTTAATTTGCAGAAGCTGTTTCATGAGCTTTCTCTGCTCTTTCTTTAAGTCACCACCATTGTCGTTAATTTGCAGAAGCTGTTTCATGAGCTTTTTCTGCTCTTTCTTTAAGTCACCACCATTGTCATTAATTTGCAGAAGCTGTTTCATGAGCTTTTTCTGCTCTTTCTTTAAGTCACCACCATTGTCGTTAATTTGCAGAAGCTGTTTCATGAGCTTTCTCTGCTCTTTCTTTAAGTCACCACCATTGTCGTTAATTTGCAGAAGCTGTTTCATGAGCTTTTTCTGCTCTTTCTTTAAGTCACCACCATTGTCGTTAATTTGCAGAAGCTGTTTCATGAGCTTTCTCTGCTCTTTCTTTAAGTCACCACCATTGTCGTTAATTTGCAGAAGCTGTTTTATGAGCTTTTTCTGTTAAAGCATTTATTATGATACAAGTCATTATATTTTCCTGTGTGATATAGACACTAAGGAGAGCAAATTTGGTGTTGCATCAACTGAAGTTACTTATATTGAGGTTAAATATATTAATCAGTATGTGAAGCTATCTATGAGCATATTCGAATGTGGACTTATCAATGCAAGTTACTCACCACTTGTCTGATGATTTGGAAACTCTGGACTGCATCTCTCCCATTTTGATATCCACATCTTAAAATTTCACATTCTTCCTTTTCAGGTTCTCATAAATCGATGGCAGTTTTGACAAAACCGTGATGGGTGAATGCTTGGTTGTCATGTGTAATGTCATCATTGTAGTATTGCAACAGTTTTGCTTGACTATATTGGTCCTCTAAAGATAGTATACTTCTGACGTGTACATTCAATAACCCTTTCAACGTGTATACGCACATTCGCAATTTTTCTTGTTAATGCAATATCAGCAGCTGATTATTATTTCTTCTGCTGTTGTCTTGACCAGTATGCCTAAGTGCATAATTCACACAAGAGGGTGATGAGGTCGCACAAAATAGATGTGTCGTCATCCTGTCTAAATATTTCCCAACACGGGGACCGGTGGTGACGGTGGAACGGTGTAAGCTGGAGCAGGTGGTTCACTTGTTGCCCACATTGGCTCGATGTTATTTTCTATGAACTCCCATGTTTTATCTGTGTCCGCTTCCACAGGCTCCTCATCAAACTCTGCCAATTCAAGTGTCTTCCTTACAAATACCATCGCCATCGCGTTGTTCATTGCTGCACGCCCATTATCTTCACTTGTTGCCCACATTGGCCCGATGTTATTTTCTATGAACTCCCACGCTTTGTCTGTGTCCGCCTCCACAGCCTCATCAAACTCTGCCAATTCAAGTGTCTTCCTTACAAATACCATTGCCATCGCGTAGTTCATTGCTGCACGCCCATTATCTTCACTTGTTGCCCACATTGGCCCGATGTTATTTTCTATGAACTCCCACGTTTTGTCTGTGTCCGCCTCCACAGCCTCATCAAACTCTGCCAATTCAAGTGTCTTCCTTACAAATACCATCGCCATCGCAGTAGTTCATTGCTGCACGCCCATTATCTTCACTTGTTGCCCACATTGGCCCGATGTTATTTTCTATGAACTCCCACGTTTTGTCTGTGTCCGCCTCCACAGCCTTATCAAACTCTGCCAATTCAAGTGTCTTCCTTACAAATACCATCGCCATCGTGTTGTTCATTGCTGCATGCCCATTATCTTCACTTGTTGCCCACATTGGCCCGATGTTATTTTCTATTAACTCCCACGTTTTGTCTGTGTCCGCCTCCACAGCCTCATCAAACTCTGCCAATTCAAGTGTCTTCCTTACAAATACCATTGCCATCGCGTAGTTCATTGCTGCATGCCCATTATCTTCACTTGTTGCCCACATTGGCCCGATGTTATTTTCTATGAACTCCCACGTTTTGTCTGTGTCCGCCTCCACAGCCTTATCAAACTCTGCCAATTCAAGTGTCTTCCTTACAAATACCATCGCCATCGCGTTGTTCATTGCTGCACGCCCATTATCTTCACTTGTTGCCCACATTGGCCCGATGTTATTTTCTATGAACTCCCACGTTTTGTCTGTGTCCGCCTCCACAGCCTCATCAAACTCTGCCAATTCAAGTGTCTTCCTTACAAATACCATCGCCATCGCGTAGTTCATTGCTGCATGCCCATTATCTTCACTTGTTGCCCACATTGGCCCGATGTTATTTTCTATGAACTCCCACGTTTTGTCTGTGTCCGCCTCCACAGCCTCATCAAACTCTGCCAATTCAAGTGTCTTCCTTACAAATACCATCGCCATCGCGTAGTTCATTGCTGCACGCCCATTATCTATGATGCGTTCAGCTTTTGGTAGATATGTGCTGTAAAGTTGGGTTTTAAGCGCGCCCGACTCTACAAACTTGCTGAGTCCAATAATCCTCCCAAGTGCATGTAGGGCTTGCTCTTTTGCCTCCACAAGGGCCTCGTCATCAGTAAGTCTTTCCTGTCCAGGCTGCAGAAGCCGTTGTCCTTTACTGAATGGCACTAGGACCATCCTCTCCATTGTCCTGGTCTGGAACTTTCCCAAATTTGTGGTACATAACACTGTACATCTTGGTTTGGTCGTCCGTTTCATGTTTGTCCGTCCCCTACCCTTGTTATATGTGGCCAACGTCAGACTGTCTATATCTTTCTCTCGGACAACATCATCCCAACCAACTACGAGTGTTTGACTTTGTGTTTCGGCTACCCTTGGATACGTTGCATCTTCTCTATCACCTTCTATATCTATAACTGGATGCATTCTCACCATAAGTCACTATAGCTTCTATCTGCACAATAGCCTTCATCTGCTTCTTCTTGTGACTCTTGGGACTGTTGATTTTTGCTGCGTTTATCTGAGTCAGCTACGCTTCCATCATCTGCTTCTTCTTGTGACTCTTGGGACTGTTGATTTTTGCTGCGTTTATCTGAGTCAGCTACGCTTCCTTCATCTGCTTCTTGGGACTCTTGGGACTGTTGATTTTTGCTGCATTTATATGAGTCAGCTATGCTTCCTTCATCTGCTTCTTCTTGTGACTCTTGGGACTGTTGATTTTTGTTGCGTTTATCTGAGTCAGCTACGCTTCCTTCATCTGCTTCTTGTGACTCTTGGGACTGTTGATTTTTGCTGCATTTATCTGAGTCAGCTACGCTTCCTTCATCTGCTGCTTCTTGTGACTCTTGGGACTGTTGATTTTTGCTGCGTTTATCTGAGTCAGCTACGCTTCCTTTATCTGCTTCTTGTGACTCTTGGGACTGTTGATTTTTGCTGCGTTTATCCGAGTCAGCTACGCTTCCTTCATCTGCTTCTTCTTGTGACTCTTGGGACTGTTGAATTTTGCTGCGTTTATCTGAGTCAGCTACGCTTCCTTCATCTGCTTTTTCTTGTGACTCTTGGGACTGTTGATTTTTGCTGCGTTTATCTGAGTCAGCTAAGCTTCCTTCATCTGCTTGCTTCTTTTCCTCTTGTATTGTGTCTGTGACGGTGTGCCACCTTCCTCGTAGCTTATATGGAAGCTTAGCCATCAGCATTTGAATATGTCTGGGATGATTCAACACGTCCATATAACTTGGTTCCAGCATCAAGTTTTGGCATTCGATGAGGAATAATGACATGCTGTTCAAAGCAGCCACGTCCTTAGACTTTACGCATCAGCAAGTTTTTCTGCTCTGCTCATAAAAGCGTCAGACAGCTTGTACTTATTTCCATATCGTGCAGCGATCATCTCCTTAGCCTCTTTATATGCTGCTTCTGGACAGGGCCGGATTTACCTTTTTGGGGCCCTGGGCCAGGCCAAAATTTGGAGGCCCCAAACGCAGTGTGATGAAGGCATGTGCACTCAAGTGGCCAAGTTTCTAGGTTCCAGTGGATATTTGTGCGAAAATTTTCAATTTCAGACTATTTCGCCCAACTTGAAGCAGAATTTTGCTATATAACATGCCAGTGCACGCAAAAGCGAGCAAAATTGTGACTATCCACATCGAAACGCTCGTAAAGTCGGCCCCTGGTCAATTTTGTTTTCTTCCGTGTTTAGAAAATATATATCATAAGCTTTATAATGATATATCATTTGACTTCAAACGATATCCAGAAGTGGAGTTATGGCTTGTTCAACTTTGCTCCTTCAGTAAAAGGGTACATTATTTTGGTGCTACAATATTTCTCTTTTTCTACATTGCTGGTATTAAATATTAAATTGTGATAATTGGCGGTCACTTCAAATCATCCCCAAGCCAACAAGGTTCAGGAATGTCCTCTCATTGTTAATTGTTGGTTAATCCACCACTTGAACAGGATTTAGCCATAGCAAACAAAGACTAAAGCTATTTACTATAAGTATAAGCTTATTATCCTCTTCAACAATAGGATTAAAGATTGATGTGCGGACTGGACTAAAATGAGAAACTTGTAGGACAATTATTGGGTACATTATGAATACAAGCTTGATGCACATTTTGGACTGTAACTCGAAATACAATTTGCCGACTTTACGAGCGGTTTGAGATGGATGGTCACAATTTTGCAATTTTTGTACCCTGCAAACATGGTGTTTTTCGGCTAATATGGAAGAAGCCCACTGCACAGGGCAATTTTGGGGCCCCCAAATTTTGGAGGCCCTGGGCCCGGGCCCATCTGGCCCTATGGTAAATCCGGCCCTGCTGCTGGCTCCTTCTTCATGAAGCTGCGCACTAATCTATGCACCTCTCCTCCTGTGAATTGCTCAAGGTAGAACAGCCTATCCTTTGAGCTGGTACATCGGTCTTCAACGCCATGGGTAAATAATGGTGTTATGGAGTTATAATTTATGTTGTTAGCACTGCTGGCTGCTCACAAAAGTTCATTGTTGAAATACCACCACTGGTGTAAGCACTGCATCAACAGCATGAGACATGGAACAGTTCTCCATCAGTTGCAATACCACTGCACAAAAATGAGTTCTGTATCATCGGCATATGTGATACTAAGATCATCCGAATCATGTTACAGTTCTGCAGTTCAACTCACACTCCTACATTTGTATGGTGTTCCATTTTCCATAAAAAAGTTTCCGCTGCCACCATATTATGGAGTTGGAGGGTGTATATCTTTAGTAGTTATTAATTCATCAGACTCAGACACATTGTATAATATAAAACAATCATCTCTCAGTTCTTTTCTAAGTAAGAATCCAGTGATACATTATCTAGTCTATCTATAAAATCATATAAGAAGCATGTTCGCCTTTTAACACCCAAACTCCAATTGATCTCTCTCTGCTCTCATTCTCCTCCTCTGGCCACATCCAACATCACACCACTCCCTACACCTGTTCCTCTCACTCACCCTAATCCTCCACTCATGGTCAAACTAACTTTCCACCAATCACCGGCTCTGACATACTCCTCATGTTACCCACCTGTCTCTCATGCTAGTCACATGCAAAGGACATTGAAACATTTCCACAATGGTCAGCAATTTTGTAATTTCGCAACTTATACACTGATTTCACAAGCTCACATACACACATTAATAATACAACTTCATGACAAATGGCAACCATGTCATGCACTCTAGTGGATCGCTGTTGAAGACTGGAATAGCCCGTTGAGGCAAGGAAGATTTTATTTGCGCTTCGATGAGCAGCTTTGTCAAGCTATCATGTTGTTTCATGATTTCCAACGTATCTGACGTGGTTTGGTGATGACCAGCAATAGCTGATTGTGGCTCTGGGGGCGTCCATACTGGTACCTTGCTTTGATGGGTGGGGCTTGCCATGTTGACGTCACAGATTGTTGGGCATCCTGCTTGGTGTTGTAAATGAACTCGGTTGCGTACGGGTTTATCGACGGTCTCAGAAAGCTCCCTTCAGGATGATCGGCAACCTCCATCTTGCTTATCAGGTCACTCATATGATCTTCATCTTGATCTAATGCACGTAGGCGAGCATCCGCAGCAGCTATCTCTGTTTCTACTTCTAGCTGCTCCTGCACACGGCGTAAACTATCCTCTTTTTCTTGTCTTCACTCTGTAATCTTGCCTTTGAGCAATTCAAAGTTAGCACCATTTTCTGACGCTCCGAGGGCCTGGATCTCTTTGGTTTTCCACGTCACCTTCCCACATGCTGTTGACCTGGCAACCTTCAACTTGCATTGATTTTCCATCATGGCTTCTCTTGTAGGCTTTCGCACACGGCTACTTGTTCTTTGTTTGGGTACTGTACTGGCCATGTTGTCTTCCATGATTGTATTTGTAAATACTAATTTCTTGTCTCCACAAGTAAATCTTTTCCAATTGATTTGCCAATGTTCATTCAAATATCATCGATGGCTATTCAACCCCCACGAGGGGCTCTCCCCTTCAACTCCCACTTGGGGTTTCACAACTTTTGATTGCACCACTTTAGAATTTGTTCAGATTGGCCTTGCCATTTGTTACTCATTTTTCTGATGTTTTAATGTCATTAATTATACAAGTGTGTACCCCTTGTAAAGATGCAAACAAGATTGAAAATAATGGTGCCATCAGTGTTCAACTTTGCTTAAAAATGATTTCAGTTCTACATGCCATCAAACAGTTAAAAAAGGATAAGGTTTAGGTTTAGCCTCTTGACTGGATATTCACAGTCAAATAAGTACCTGACATGATCTGCAGTAATGAGTATTTTTGATATCCACTTTTAACAGAAACACTTTCGTTCTGTGTGATATGTGCTATACAGATTAATGTTAGATAAATACATGTAATGCCTAACATGGTTGCCAAGGATCTTAGACCCTGGTCAGACGTACATAATTGCATCATCCGACCAACGTTTTCTTTACCATGGTCCTACTATAGTTGACTAAACAATGTATGGTTACATGGCAGTGTAGTATAGTCAGATAATGGTAGTAAGAGCTTGTTTTCATGCTGAAATGCATGATTGGATGACGCATTGTGTGGGTCACACGGTTGGTTGTTTGTACGAACTATAGTCTGACTATATGCTGGCGAAGTTGAAACGTAATAATCGGATTAACTATCATAGCAATAGGTCAAAACAATTTTTGAATATACCGCGCTGCACTGATATGTTCACGCGGTACCTCTGCATTGAACCATATCATGCTGATCACTTGCACCTGTAAGATTAGTATATTTGAAAAAGACCAGTATTGTATTCAATCTATGATTGCAGACATACACAGGTGATTAGTTCAATCTGCTTGTAATGCAGCGCGATATGTTCAAAATTGTTTTGACCTATTGCTATGGTAGTTAATCCAATTAATTACCGGTACGTAACTTCGCCAGCGTATAGTAACTTGGGCGCTAACAATGCTAATTGGCATCGTTGGGGAACGATGGTACAACTATAGTGTGACCATGGTCGCTTGGGGTCACACGCTACCCGTACCATGGTCGCACCATCTTTACTTGATAAAAACATGACCGGGGTCATAGTTGCCAAGAATCATAGTTTGTACTTCTAGAAGTTGACTCATCTCAACTGTTACCCAGTGATAATTTTCCAGTGGGCTATTCCAGTTGAAATCCATACACCCCAATGGAAGACATGATCTTAATCTTCCACACAGGGAGTGTGAATTTCAAATGGAGTTACCTGGATGGGTGATTCCATTTGAAAGCTACACCCCTTGTGTGGGAGATTAAGGTCATGTCTTCTATAGGGGGAGTATGAATTTCATATCTTGTTAAAATCATGTAAAATTAACTGTTTTGGGGCCAAAATTTATTAATTTTGGCTGAACATATTAGAAAAAAATTTCAAAAATTGTCTGTTTTTTTTTTTCAGATTTGGTAAATTTTAGGGTAATTTTAGCCTCCAGAAAAAAGAAAGAAATTAAAAAGAACAATAAAAAAACACCTGACCAACCCTACTTGAAAGGTCCGTCCGCCCATAAAACAGGGTTTTTTAGCGCCTAAACATAAATTAGGAAGCAAAATTAGACTTCTACGCTACTCAAATTTGGTACACTCAAATTAAGGGGTGCCACCCAGAACTTCTTGTCTGACATCATTTACACCTGTGACATAATCGGAGGTGTCTCAACATCACTAGCAACAACAAATCTTCAGAGTAATAATATCCGCTGAAGACGTTGGTTGTGTCGGTGAAAACTCTTCCAGTGAGTGTACCACATTTGAGTTGTGTAGAAGTCTAATTTTGCTTTTTATTTAAGTTGTTTTGTAACTTATTAATAATTTTGTAATTTTATAATAATGAACATTATAAGTAAGGCGACAAAAAACCCTGTTCTGGGCGAATAAACCTTTCAAGTCGCGTCAGTTGGGCCCTTTTTTGCCAAGTGATGCTAAAAATCATCAAAATCTGTAAATGTTTTTTTAAAGCTTGTAGAACAGGTTTTTATTTTATTGCCTAATAGGTATCTAAAACAAGTAAGTCGTAAGTTAACCATTCAATCATGGGAGTTACAAAGGCTGTGACACTTGTTGTCAAGGTATTTTATTATTATGAATTGCAAATCTGTAAATGTTTTTTTAAAGCTCGTAGAACAGGTTTTTATTTTATTGCCTAATAGGTATCTAAAACAAGTAAGTCGTAAGTTAACCATTCAATCATGGGAGTTACAAAGGCTGTGACACTTGTTGTCAAGGTATTTTATTACTATGAATTGCAAAATTGTTTCCATAAGGAAAGAAAAGGAGCTTTTATGCCCATTGAAATTGTATTATGTTTGATGAAAGGCTTATTATTGTGAACTGTGCAGAGAGACGATATTCATTCATTCCAATGTGAAAATCTTTATCGGGGGTTTAGAGCAAGAAAGGCCTATCTGCAATAGCTGCCAGGTGTCATATTTGTACATAATAGAATGCAGCAATGGTAAAATTGTCTATAGGGCAGCTATTGCAGATAGAACTTTCTTGCAGCAAACCTTCGATATATTGTTACACTTTATAATGTGAATAAGAACATACTGTCAGTTCAATAAATAACTGAATGTGACTATGAGAAGTAAGTCACAAGCATGGTAAATTAATCATATCCATGACCAGGGTTGCCAAACCCGCGACTTAGTAGCCCAATTGGGTGACTTTTGAAGATTTTCCCCGCGACTTTTGACAATTTCCTGTCCCATAGAAACCAATGGTTAAGAAAAAATTTGGGCGACTTTTTCAACATTGGCTCCCTTGACTTCCGATAGTTTCCAGCCCCATAGAAACCAATGGTAAAGAGAAAAATTGGGCGACTTTTCGATTATTTGACCCGCGATTCGGGCTGAAATCTTTTGGCAACCCTGTCTATGACCTTTTGGTCCTCAACTTTTGATTTCAATGAAAGGTATCATTCTCATTCTGCATACATGTTCAGATGTTCTCTTTGCAGAAGTCATGGTATTATCACTACCAGATTCCCAGCGCTGCCACTCTCAGAGGTACACTGCTGCCCAGCTTCGTCATTGGTACTAAAAGTACCTTTGTTGGTACTGTAGAGTGCACACACCGGATTCACACACTGGTACTGGATTGGTACTGCTCTGGTACTTTAGAGTAGCCATGAAGTAGCTGGGCAGCAGTGTACCTCTGGGGTCGGCAGCTATAGGAATCTGCTAGTATATGTTTAGACACAACTACATGGCTTTTGTTGAAATTAAAATTGATTAATCATGTTGCCAGCAAAATAGCTTATAATTTTGACATCTTAAAATGAAAGCCAAACTTTCAAACTTTTCACAAGTTAAATTTAACTAGAAAGGTGAATAGCATCCAAAATGATTGCCTGTGTAATGTATGATGTCAGCCCTATACTAAATGCAAAACAGAATAAACAGCACAAATGTCCTCTATCTTACTTAAAGATAATAGTTCCTTCAAGTCAAATTAAGTAGCAGGATGAGGGTTTTTTCAAATCACAGTTTTAGTCATCAAAATATTGACAAGTTGATCTTGTGGTGTGAGCTTCCAAATTAAATGACTCTATAGCCCTTTAATGCATCTTGGTAAAAGATTTTTAAAGGCTTTTAGCATTTTGAATGGTGTAAAAAGCACCTATGTGCATTTCTTGTGATCTGCTGTAGTAAATGTAATTTACATTTCAATGGGTTTGTCGTCGAACAAGTATATAGCTAAAGCGAAATATTTTGGTAAATATCTTGGTGTACTTGTTTTATACTTGTCAGACATTTTACACTTGTCTGAGGGCAAACCCTTTGAAACCTGAAATATGTAGTATAAAACCTATCATAAGCCTATTGAGCAATGTAATTTATAACTTGCTAAGATCTGTGTTTCAAGTGGTTTTCACACGTGTACAAGAAAATAAATTATTTTATTTTAATAGAAATGTGTCTTTTAATGAGTGTTTTCTATTTCTTGTCTCCTTTAATATTGTTCAACTAGTAATACCCAAAATTAGTGTTGGGATTTTTTTTTGGGGGAGGAATGTGGCGTTAATGAAGTTCCAACTATTGCTCACATAATTTAACATCCCCCATAGTGCATGTTTGTCATTCAAAATCAATGCACAGTGTTATGACTTGTACCATGAGACAGTTACATGGATGAGGGAAATCTACATCCTTATCACAAGAGGAATACTCTGGTTTCATACACTCTTAGATAGCGAGAACCAATCAGAGTAAGCGTTAGAAAATTCCAAACCATGCATTGATTGTGTCTAATTGCACTCCACGTACTACACGCGCAGTGTTTTCTCGGCGTCGCGTCTCGTGAAGCTTGATTCATTTTTGGGCGGGTTTATGCATTTATATTTGGTACTATTTTGCAATATTTTTAGTGATAATTTTGTTATAAAAACAGCAAATATCACATGTTTTTTCTTATAGTGTATGAAATAGGTTAATGAACTTGTATTACTTGTTGCTCGAGAAATTAGACAAAATAATGCACTTGCGCTGATGTTGATGCATCTAATGCACCCCCCCCTTGGGCTCGTGCATTAGACGCATCAACATCAGCGCAACAGGCATTATTTTGTCTAATATCTCTTCAACAATAATACGCGTTCATTAACCTATAAATGGTTTGAATAAATTTAAACAATTTTTACTTTTAATAAAGAACTGGAATGAATTTTCCCATCAAAAGATAGTCCAGCTCAATATGCATATCCTGGGTTTCTCTACCGGATGTCGATTTGTACCGAAATTCCTTCCCACAACATCATAATATGCATATTGCATAATAAAAGAGATGGATTAACCTCAAGCTATATCTATTGTTATGCAATATGCCTATTACCTTGTGGGAAAGAATTTTGGTACAAACTGATTTTCAGTAGAGAAACCCAGGATATGCATATTGCTACTCACTAATTTGTAGAAGTCATAATTTTGGATGGATTTCTATTTGCCTACGTTCCATGATACCAACTCCTACTTTTTCAACAAATTTAAAGGGATACACAGTAATTTTGCCAGCAAAATATATTTCAATTTTGACATTCTTAGGCCTAAGGGCGTACTACACCCCTGCCCAATTTTGTGCCTATTTTTGCATTTTTCTCAAAAATTATAGCGCATTGGTGACAAGTAAGATATGTATATATTATAGGGGCAAGGACTACAACAACTGCAATGGAAATTTTATTTTAGCACTGACAACAGTTGTGGAGTTACAGTCAAAAATGAGGGAAAACCAATATTTGATCAATAAATCAATAACTACTTGTCTTGAATCACTGAAATTCCAGTGTAGTAACTGGGTTCCTTGTCCCTATAATATGCATAACTTTTGTTACCAGTGTGTTATTAGTTTTTGAGAAAAATGCAAAAATATTCACAAATTTATCAAATTTACCTTAAATGAAAACCAAACCTCTCACGAGTTAAATTCAAAGAGATATGCTAACAATTATCCAATTGGAGATATAGGTAATCAGGGAGGTAGGTAAAAATCATAATGATGCCATTTTTTGTGGACAAATAACGATGGGAATTTTGAGGCAATGGGCAAGTTGAATTTACTGGGTGGGTAAAATAATTTACAAACGCCCACCCAGTTTCCTGTTATTTACCTCCCTGATAAATAGTTCCATGCTCTGCAGCTTTCATATATAATTTTTGGAATTTACTTCAAAGATCAGTGTTTGAGGGTGAAATACACCTTGTTTTGTTATCATATTTCATAGCAAGCTATTCAAGGGCCAACCAAAATAATTGATGGAGCCGGACCTGGCCATCGGCCCACCTATTGAGAACCCTGCCTTACACACAGATGAGCAGTGATGACATTTTTTCTTGGGAGGCAAGGAGGGGGAGCTACAGGGAGTAAATTCTTGGGGATCTAAGAATTTACCTCAAAATAGAATTATTTACCTCAAACGGCAGCACCACTACTATTATAGGTCTACACTTGAAACTGTGATTTATCAAAATATTCGGGTATAATCTTCATTAGCACCATGCATCAAGGTTTTGTTGCAGAACTAGTGCTAATTTTACAAGTGGTGTCTTGTGTGTTTTTGGACGGATTTTTGATTTAAATGGTAACACAGGTGTCAAATTTCAAACTTGGTCAATTTTGGTTAAAACTACAGCAAAGTATTCCTCTCTGCGACGTACCTCTATTCTAGTATTCCTATAGTATGACCCTTTTTAGTAACCCACCAAAGAATTCTTCTTATCCTAAGGGTATAAGCAAAAAGGTTTAAGGTCAAGTTTTAGGGGGTCAATGTTCTGTTCTAAAACGTTCTCTGATTTCAACGAAACTGGACTCAAATTGTCATGTAAAGAAAGTCAGAAAAGGAATAGTTTGCACCGTCTACTCTTAAATGCATTGTTACCAAACATCACAAAATAGGTCATGGTCAATAGCGTTGTGTGGGGGTTGACTCATTTTGCCATATTTTCTGAGTAACTATAATATTCTAGACATCAAGAACTAATTATGTTTTTGCTGAAATCGTCATTTTAGCTCGTGTTTCAGTTTTGGCATAAATGCCTTGGAATATCACTTTTGACCATTTAGCTCATAACATAAACTTGAGAATACGTTGCAGGTAGGTCAAACTATACTTTTTTTTAATCCCAAGGATGAGAAGAATAGTTTCAACCAAAATTGACCAACTTCGAAATTTGACCCTGTAATAGGCCCAAAAATAGCAAGAAATTCTCATTTAATTAAAGAAAAAGCTTGGTGCCAAGATTATGTGCCTACCTTCATAATTACCTTCATGATACAATTAAAAATAATTATATGATAGGGGGCCCTATCTAGTGACATTTGCGAGGTTCCCACACCTTTCTCTTTGGCACTGTTAGAACCCGTGCTTATTCCAACTCACCCTACCCCACGCCTGCACGCCACCCAAACCCCACGAAGGTCCGTCCAGTAGGTTTTGAGCGTTTTGGATCGTTTTTGAAATTTAGGAAATGAAACCAAATATAGGCCTAGAAAATATACCGGGTTGCATTCAATTTTTAACAACACTGCTATCAAACATTAAATTTTTAGCTGAAGATATCTTGTATCCCCTTTTCCATTCTTCTTCTTTGTCTGTCCATTTAATTGTTTTTTCCTTACAAATGTTTCCCCAGGCCCCATATACTAGTATCTCGGACCTATCTGTGGTATGATAACTTCATAGGCTACCTGTATCAGACGGTGTCCGTCGCCGTCTCTGCCGTGACTTCGGTGTTGCTAATCACTTCAAATGGCAAGAAGCACTGAAAAATGACCAAAAAAGCCGCCGAACAATTTCTCAACAGTTGCTTTGATGATGGGTTGAATCGTCAAAGGAGCCCAAACGGGGCGTAAAATCGCGATCGACCTGTTGCTATCACGAGCACTTTTTGATATAGGGAAAATGCATGGCGATGTGAAATAAGAAGTTTGTCGTCCCTGGCTTGAACAAGACGAACGGCGGCGTATGTCATCCTGGTTGGAACGTGGCATACGGTCCCAGAAGCTCCCAGACTATGCATACGGTGGGGGTGAGGGTGGGGGTGGGGGTGGGGGGAGTGTGGCATGCAAGTATGGAGGAGGGTTGACCTTTGTTTTTAATCAACAAAGCACGGAATGAAGGCTAAATTTACTTCAAAGATAAGTGTTTGAGGGTGAAATACACCTTGTTTTGCTATCCGCATATTCCATATTCAAGACCCCAACCAAAATGATTTATGGGAGCCCGACCTGTCGGGCCACCTATAGAGAACCCTGCCTTACACAGATGAGCAGTGATGATATTTTTCCTGGGAGGTATGGAGGATAGCTATAGGGAGTGAATTCTGGGGATCTGACAATTTGCCTAAAAATGGCATTATTACCTCGATTTTTCCTATGCTCCCTACGGCAGCACCACTATATAGGTCTACACTTGGCTGTGATTGATCAAAATATTCGGGTCGGCCTATAATCGTTTTAGGATTTTTTTTATTTAAATGGTAACACGGTCAAATTTCAAACTTGGTCAATTTTAGATTAAACTAGAGCAAAGTATTCCTCTCTGCGACGTATACCACTATCGTCAGGAGTATATTAAGCTATCTTCAGTTGCCATAGCAAGGTGCCTGTTTAAATTATCTTCCAGCGATATCGAAGTGGCAGTTGCAGTAGGCCTAGCGTAGCCAGTGGGGTGGCAAGGGGCAGAGTGCCCCCTGACACAAAATGAAAGAAACAGTGCCCCTCTGACAAAAAATGAATGAGAAAATCTGGAGGGCAAAGGAAAAGAAAAAGGACAAGAAGCGCCCTTTTCCACCAAAATTCACCCCGATCATGGCCTAAATATTGTAAAATATAAAAATTTTGCTCGCTGCGCGCACACATTGTCACAATAAAGCCCTTTTCACCCCAATCATGTGCGAAAATAGTGCACAATACAATTTTTTTGCGCGCTACACGCGCAAATCGTCCCGATAGAGCCCCTCTAAAAATGATGCAACTGCAATTTTTTTCGTCTGTGCCCCCGAAATTTTATTTTGCCCCTCCTGACCAAGAAAGCTGCCTACGCCCCTGGGCAGTTGTATTCAGTAGATAGCAAGGTACCTGCTTAAGCTACATCTTCAGAAGATAGCATAAAATGCCAGTAATGAGGTGCTAGCATATGTGTCAGCAAATGTAGCTATCTTCAGAAGATAGCAAGGTGCATAATAAGTTATCTTCAGGAGATATCAAGACCAGGTGCAGTGTATAAGCTATCTTTGGTAAATAGCAACGTATCTGTATAAGCTATTTTCAGAAGATAACAAGACTGAGGTACATCTGCAATCTGTATGTATAGCTATATTATATTATATATATTAGCTTTATTGAAGATAGCTCAGCCCCTATCCTATATATATATAGCTATATATATTAGCTATATAGCTATATAGGATAGGGGCTGAGCTATCTTCAATAAATAGCATAAGGCTATTTTGTGCAGGCCTACTTTGCAATTCATTCCGTGCTTTGTTGATTAAAAACAAAGGTCAATCCTCCTCCATACTTGCATGCTACCCCCCCACCACTACCACCGCCGCCACCACACACACACACCCCAACGTAATAGTATGCCCAGACAACGTGCACGTTCTGTCTGGGCGAACCGGGTGAACATGGATGACATACGCCGCCGTTCGTCTTGTTCAAGCCAGGGACGACAAACTTCTTATTTCACATCGCCACGCATTTTCCCTATATCAAAAAGTGCTCGTAAACGTGATAGCAACAGGTCGATCGCGATTTTACACCCCGTTTGGGCTTCTTTGACGATTCAACCCATCATCAAAGCAAATGTTGAGGAAATGTTGGGCGGCTTTTTTGGTCATTTTTCAGTGCTTCTTGCCATTTGAAGTGATTAGCAACACCGAAGTCACGGCAGAGACGGCGACGGACACCGTCTGATACAGGTATGAAGTTGTCATACCACAGATAGGTCCGAGATATGGGAGGGGGCAACATCTGTAAGGAAAAAACAATTAAATGGACAAAGAAGAAGAATGGAAAAGGGGATACAAGATATCTTCAGCTAAAAATTGAATGTTATTGATAGCAGTGTTGTTAAAAATTGAATGCAACCCGATATATTTTCTATATTCGGTTTCATTTCCTAAATTTCAAAAAACGATCCAAAACGCTCAGAACCTACTGGACGGACCTTCGTGGGGTTTGGGTGGCGTGCGGGGGCGGTCGAATTGGAATAAGCACGGTTTTTAAAAGTGCAAAAGAGGAAGGTGTGAACCTCTCAAATGTCAGTAGGTAGGGTCCCCTATCGATATCATATAATTATTTTTAATTGTATCATGAAGGTAATTATGAAGGGTAGGCACATAATCTTGGCACCAAGCTTTTTCTTGAAGAAAATTAAATGAGAATTTCTTGTGGTGTCTTGTGTGTTTTGGGGCGGATTTTAGATTTAAAGGGTACCGCGGTATTACAGGGGTCAAATTTCGAAGTTGGTCAATATTGGTTGAAATATTCTTCTCATCCTTAGGATTAAAAAAAAGTATAGTTTGACCTACCTGCAACGTATTCTCAAGTTTATGTTATGAGCTAAAAGGTCAAAAGTAATATAGGCATTCAGGGCCAAAACTGAACAAATGAGCTAAAATGCCGATTTCAGCAAAAACATAATTAGTTCTCGCTGTCTAGAATAAGTTTGCTACTGGGAAAATATGGCAAGATAAGTCAACCCCCACATGACCCTATTGACCATGACCTAATTAATTTTGTGACGTTTAGTAACAATTCATTTAAGAGTACACAGTGCAAACAATTCCTTTTCTGACTTACTTTAGGCCATATAAAATTAATATTTTGGTTCTCGTCCAGAGGATATTCATGAATTGATGAGGGAGGGAGGTGTTTTTTTTTTTCAATGTAAAATCAGCATTGTCAGTAGTTTTCGGTCTTTTCCAACAGTGCTCGAGGAAACGATGAGGCACTTTTTTTTTCAAATGTGAGATTCTGAGGGATAAACCCCCTAGAGTACCACAAAAAGACTTGGAAGTGATCCTTGTTCTCTAATAAACTTATTTATATGTATGAAAAATTCATAAATCATTCCAAAGTCTAAAATAATTTTTTTAAATCTGACAAATCCCAGAAATTGAGGAGGGAGGGGACGAGAACCAAAACATTAATTTTATACGGCCTTACATGACAATTTTAGATCAGTTTCCTTAAATTGGAGCACATTTACCCCCCCCCCCTAAAACTTGACCTTCCTGCTTATAACTTGAGAATTGTATGTCGCAGATGGGTAAACTATACTATTTAAACCCTAGGATGAGAAGAATTCTTTGGTGGGTTATACTTGGAATACTAAAATGGATTTTTTGACCAAATTTGACATTTCACCCATGTTACCCTTTAAGGGTAGACGAGGTATTGTTGGTCGAAGCAACCTAAAAATCGATTTTCATTATCTAGATCAATAATATTATTGAAAATTAGCCCCTTGATGTTTTGTAAAAGTTCATTCTACAAATCGTATACTTTGCAAACTTGCTTAATTTATTGTTGTTAATGAGTTATGTTATGTATGTACGTTTTACAAAAGTGTTGTTGTTTCAGCCCTCTCTACAACGTAACTCAAGAACCGCAGCATTTATAAAAGTATATCTGTGATATTTTAATTTTTCTACACGCTCGCTATGAATTTTGAGCAATGCAGTTTTTGCCAAAGCTCACAACCATTTGTAAGATGCTGTGAACTACCAAATCACAACCGTTTAAAATAATTAATAACCTTAAAGGAGGATTTCGTGATCCTAGCATCCTCTTTTTATGACATTTTCAGTAGATATCCACGAAAAAAGCTTATTTCCAAAATTTCAGTTGATTCCGATTTTGCGTTTGCGAGTTATGCATGATTATGTGTATTACACTGCTCCATAGACAATGTGTTGTAATTTCGTTCTGGTGCACCAGAACGAAATTCAAATTTAGCGATATTTTTGCTAAACGAATTAATCTGCAAGAAATATTTGGTACATAAACATTATGTAGCCAGAGGTATCCAGTGGTGTAAAAATCTCAACTTTTTTTGGGAAAAGTGGGGGATGAGGCTGTGGATCACTAAATGCCCCTTTAAATCCGGCGAAACCACCGATGACATCATTTGTAAAATTAGCAATTTCAAATGCTCATTTAATTTTGTTCAAGAAAAACCTTGGGGTGAAAATTGTACCCTAACAAATTCCAAGTGTGCTATCAGATGACTTAACACTAAAGGGGAAGAGGATTGAATTCAGCACATCAGCAACCTGTAGAATGGTGTAGGTTGGTCTGTGATGGGCAGTAAGCGGCGCTGCACGGGGAAATGCCCCCAGTCAGAACTCTTTCCCCTGTTTCCCCAGAAAAACCAAAAATTACGAAAATTTGCACTTTTTTCATCAATTTTATGCATTTTACGATTTTGCCCCCCTGAAATTCACTTTGTCCCGTCAATGCCCCCCCCTCCGAAAAAAAATTCCTGGCACCGCCACTGGTGATGGGTATCAGACAAATAAAATTATACACTCACAGTCCGATAGCAGTACAAATTTATTTTCAATGTAAAAATACAACTAAAACATGTTTTGACAATTATGTTCACTCAAATTTTCGCTCAAAAGTACCCAGTGCACAGGATATTATAAGGTAGTCTTGTTCAAGACAAGGTACTTTTTATCTTATGGTTGTGAGGGGTAGACTACAACTAAAACATCTTCCCAATGATTCATGTGGCGCAATTAAAAACCCATTCAGTGATCCCAGCGCAAGTGTGAAAAAAATGTTTATAAATTGCTTAAAAGTGAAGGATAAGTCATTCAAATTGTCATGAAATGACCAAATTTGGCAAAAAATGAAGAAAACAGCAGTACTGACGAAGTTGAGCCCCATTCAAATACATGTAGCTAATTTAGATACTGTCAGTATCTAAATTACCGATTCGTGTAAAATGTCTTATTTTGTCTTAAATACACAGCTTTCGGCTGAACCACTTGCAGGCTATGTTAGCACATCTACGACAATGACAACTAGATGGCAAAGCTGTGTTTGAGCAAATACGAATATCTATGCCCGTGACTTCCACCCTAACACCCTTAACCCACCTATGCCCCGTTGCACGGGCATAGATAAGAAGACTAAACACAACAAATACAATTCAGTATCGAAGTTACGTAATGTTACTATGTCAACGGGATCACGCGCTAGAGTAATGAACCACGATCGAAATGATCACCACATAAAGTATATGGCACTCGAAGGCATACCAAAGTAGCGTGATCCGGTAACCAAGAGAATTACGTAACCACTTCGATGCTGAATATCTATGCCCCGTTACACGGGCATAGATAAACATTGACAGAATCTGTCAAATATTACTGCATGAGATTCGAACCATCAATCTTCTCCACACGTTCTCTTTATCCTCGCACTATTGCTCTGCTCACCTGGCCACAACGTATCAGGTGAATTATTACCGCATTACAAGTATTACAAGTTTGTTTGATCTTGTTCATAATTGTATGTGTCGATTCACCATTTAACTACACATATCCTTAATGATCAGTGATAATAGTTGGCTTTTACAGGGATGGCACTCTCTCATTTCATTAGGCTTAACGTTTACGGTATACTGTTATTTTGCAAGCAAAACAGATTTGTTTTTATGTTTTGGGTGTCGAAATTAAACTACTGAATATTTGGTTTTACGTTTTGGGTGTCGAAATTAAATAACTGGATATTTGCTTTTATGTTTTGGGTGTCAAAATTAAATGACTGAATATTTGGTTTTACATTTTGGGTGTCAAAATTAAATAACTTGATATTTGGTTTTACATTTTGGGTGTCAAAATTAAATGACTTGATATTTGGTTTTACGTTTTGGGTGTCGAAATGAAACTACTGGATATTTGGTTTTACGTTTTGGTGTCGAAATTAGGGGTATTTGGTTTTACATTTTTGTCAAAATTAAATAACTGGATATCTAGTTGTACATTTTGGGTGTCAAAATTAAATGACTGGATATTTGGTTTTACATTTTGGGTGTTGAAATTAAATGACTGGATATTTGGTTTTATGTTTTGGGTGTCAAAATTAAATGAATGGATATTTGGTTTATGTTTGGGTGTCAAAATGAAATGATTGGATAGTTGGTTTCTCGTTTTGGGTGTCGAAAGTAAATAACTGGATATTTGGCTTTACGTTTTGGGTGTCAAAATTAAATGACTGGAAATTTGGTTTTATGTTTTGGGTGTCAAAATTAAATAACTGGATATCGAGGGTTGACAAACAGAAGGCGTTAACTCAAAAAGTGCCTTTTTGAGAAACATGACTGAGTAAAATAATATTTTGCATTGAAATGTGACCCAAGTATTATTGTGCTATAGATGCAATAGGAAGTTGATTGAGTTAAGGCTTTATGATTTTAAGAATCTGTGGGTATTACAGATTATTTTGGAACCAAAATCTCAAAATGGCCAAAAGTGAGTTAAGGCCTTCTGTTTGTCAACCCTCGATATTTGGTTTTATGTTTTGGGTGTCAAAATTAAATCTGGATGGAAATAAACAAATTCAACTTGACAACAAGATATATTATGTACATAATACCAAAGAAAATAAATGTTTTATTACAATACTTCAGAACAGTTACACTATTAATATTATTACAAACATTTTTGTAATGGTGGTTCTTACAAAATGGGTGATTCCAGTTGAAATCCATACACCCCCTATGGAAGACATGATCTTTATCTTCGAAACAGGGGTTGTAGATTTCAGATGAAGTCACCCATTCAGGTAACCCCTATTTGAAATTCACACTCCCTGTGTGAAAGATTAAGAGTGTTTATGGATTTCAACTGGAATAACCCAATCAGAAAAGAAGAAGTATAACACCTATATATCACCTGTTTCTTCTGAGAGGTATGCTTACATAAAATATGATTGTCCAAGTTCGGAGATAAATAAAACTTAATTTCATCATGACTTGTTTGGAATAGGATCATAATTATGACTTGGAAAATGGATATGCAGTTTGCATGTTACATCCGGCCCGTAAACTCATAAACTATACCATTTATCGCCCTGATGTGGCAGTAATGTTGAGGTATTGTACGCTACAGCTTTGAGCAAATGCTAGCGATTTGAAGCTGCACCCAATGAAATGCGCACTGACGTCACTGCCACATCGTGAAAAATGATATATAGTGGGTGGGTAAACTACAGACCTGCCAACTGTCCCTCATTTTGATGGACTGTCCCTCATTTGGGGTTTTCCAAAGTGAAAAAGAGGGACAGTCCTGCTTTCTGAAAATGTCGGTGATGGCCAATTTAAATGTAAGAACATCAGAAAATGATGCAATTTTGCTATAGCATTCTCTTTAGTCTATTGTGATAAAATTAGGTCTGCAAAACCTTCCCTGAATTCTGAAAGTATTGTACACCTCAATTCTTTGAATTTGTTGGTACTTGGTTTGTGTACATGTACAAGGTTTTGGCCTCAATGTCGCTCTTTCTGACTTTGGTAGGTTGGCAGGTCTGTAACTATGTTCATTTTGAATATCACACGAAAAAAGGTGTATTTTTCCCCGAAAGTGCAGGCCTGAAAATTAAATGAAGATTATGCCTACTTTGGGGAAATGCGGCAACTAAACATGGCAAAATTTTCTCTCAAAAGTGGACAAGACACATGCAGCAATTACATTTGATATCACAATAGAATAAACCACCTTCCTGTGATAAAAAATATGTCAACAATAATTTTTACAACATAATGATGAAGAAATAATGATTGATGTTTACAAAATATACTATATACATTATGGAATAAGCATGATCAACATCTATAATATATAAAGGCAAATGGTATAAAGCTAAATCCATTAACAGACATGAGAATTTTCTTGTTTAAACAGGAATTCATGATTTTTTTCTTCAAAATTTCCATGTTTTTATCTCTTTTTAGCCTGTTTTTGAGTATTTTTGCCTAGGCTATTTTATGCACCTTTTCCAGTTTTGTTTTTTTAGAATTTTCTGGGTTTTTTATTGAAATTTATTCTCATGCCTGCATAATGCAAGTTTGGAATACATAGGATCTCAAAACTTACAAGGAGTTAGTAAAAGAAGGTCCCATAGCAATAGCTGCCAGGTGTCATATTTTTAAATGTGTACAATATAGAATGCAGAAATTATCCAAATGTCTATAGGGCAGCTATTGCCATTTGATTTTTTTGTGGAGTTACAAAATTATTTCATACCACTTGCTGAGTGCTAGTGAAAATTTTTCACTGAATAAATAGAGTTAAAAATGCAATATAAAGTTCTGTGTTCAATATTTTTCTCTAAATATTTTTAGTTACAGCATTGTGAAGTTGGAAAAGTTGTTAGAGGCCCCATTCGCCATCAAAGTTATGTAATAATCGGATGAACTACCATAGCAATAGATGAATACAAATTTTGAATAGATCGCCCTGCACTACAAGCAGGTTGCACTCATCACCTGTGTATGTCTGCAATCATAGATTGAATACAAAACCGCTCTTTTCAAAGATACTAATCTTACAGGTGCGAGTGATTAGCATCTCTTGACATCTATGATTCAATGTATAGGTACCGTGTGAATGTTGTAGTGCAGGGCGATCTAATAAAAAATTGTATTCATCTATTGCTATGATAATTAATCCTGTTACATCATCACTTCTACGGCAAATTTGGAGTCAAATATGGTAAATGATGTTGAAAAATGTTAAGCCCACGTTGAGTACTTATGTAAAGCACTTGCACAAAAATATCAATTTGACAAATCGGATAATACACCCTTTTCCCATGAGCCCTGTTTTCACATATATTTTATATACAAGATATCAACTACTCCAGATGTTGGTCAGAAAAATACAGCACTAATTTTTATGAATTCAAGAAATATGATTCTATTTTAATTATTAGTTATAAATATTTCTTATACAGAAAACCCCACAGAAAACATGTTTGCCAGATAATAGGGTACACAGACTGAAACTAGATATTAGTCTTTGGGCTTGATTACAAAAAGAAAAAGAAAAAAATACAACTGCATGTTTTGGTCCTTTTGCCTCAAAACTGATTGAATGTTGAATTTGAGTTTATATTTGAAGTTAGGCCAAACTGAATAGCAATATCCCAATTACACAAATCGAAAACTGCACAGCTGAGTCATAACTGTACCTTCCATTTCTTTTCCTTTTGTAAAACAGGATACTTCTTAATAAAACAAAGAAGAATGTCATACTTTTCTAGAATCAGGAGTAACATAATAAAAACATGAGAGGTAGAACTAATTTAACAAGCACAATTTTTTATCATTGTTTTTTAAAGAGACAAAGAGCTGTGTATCTCATCTGCAATCACCATGTACTGGACAGAGGCGTATGTCCAGCTGCAGTGCATTCCATTCATATTAAAGTGCTCAGCAGCACAAGACATGTGCATTAGCTACAATACTCTCATATAGGTGCTCAGCAGCACAAAGACGTATGTCCACTAGCTGCAGTGCATTCATATAGGTGCTCAGCAGCACAAAGACATATGTCCACTAGCTGCAGTGCATTCATATAGGTGCTCAGCAGCACAAAGACATATGTCCACTAGTTGCAGGGCATTCATAAAGGTGCTCAGCAGCACAAAGACATATGTCCACTAGCTGCAGTGTATTCATATAGGTGCTCAGCAGCACAAAGACATATGTCCACTAGCTGCAGTGCATTCATATAGGTGCTCAGCAGCACAAAGACATATGTCCACTAGTTGCAGGGCATTCATATAGGTGCTCATCAGCTCAAAGACATCTCTCCATTGTGGATAAAAATGAACCCTGGATGAATGCTCAGTGGCCAATGGGCATACGTCTTTGTATTGCTGCAGTGGCGTAACTAGGGTTGGTAGCGCCCGGGGCAAGAAACAAAATTGGCGGCCCTACCTCGGAGAATTTTTAATTCTTGAAAAAATTGCGCGCGGAGCGCACGAAATTTTGGACAAATAAGGCATACCACTAATTAATTTTGGTTACTAGAAGTTGAATATTGGTCTTAAAATGTTCTTTCAATTGATTTTGTGCTGAAATGCGCGCAAAGATTTTGACTTTCATCACTTGGAGGGGCGCAGAATCGATGCTGAATTGGTCAATTTGGCGCCCCCCTAAAGGTAGCGCCCGGGGCATGTTGCCCCCCCTGCCCCCCCCCCCTAGTTACGCCACTGTATTGCTGAGCCCTGGGATATCAGAATACCTCCTACAAATTACTCATTTCGTTTAATTGTATCAATTATTTTTCCAACTTGATCCCCTAACATCAACTACGACTTTTGTGTATTATCATCTGCAAGTTTGACATGCCTGAGAGAAAGAAAACCCTGAACATTTATGATGAGAATGATTTTACAACATAACATTGCATGATTGTTTATAAATAATATTGGATGAAAGTGGACGTCAATCATTTACGGATGATGCGGCCACAGTGAAGAAACTCAAGAAAGTGGAGGATCTTATCATGAAAAGGTTATGCGCCTACTGCCCATCATAGCGCCACCTGTAAAAAATTCAACATACTTATGAGACCATTTTTGGACCATAATGTACATAAGGACCAGTGATTACACTGACAAAATTTCATCAATATAGTTCTTTTCCTTCTTGGTGATGTCAAAAACTTTTGGATATAAATGAACAATTCAACAATATACATAAGAGAGGGCTGGTAAGTGGCTTACATGCATCTCGTGAGACCTGTTCCCACAAAATGAGAGGAAAGTTGCAAACCTTTTTTTAGTTATGGTCAGATTCATAATCTCTAGATCATATGCTTTAAAACATAACCTGCCAGGATTGTTCTCTTACTAGGTGTTCAAAAGTCAATATTTCAAAGAAGAATTCCTTTGTTTTCCTGTCCTTTCCTGGCAACTTTACGCTCATTTTTTGAGAGCAGGTCTCATTAGGTTAAGTTGAACATATTGATGCAATTTCAGCATAATGCCAAATAAGATCAATTATTTAGCAATAAAATGTATTTATTCAGTGTGATAAGTATGAGGTTAGTTAACAATGTCCTCCGATCCCTGTTCTCTAATTCAAGAGAATTCATGCATAACACGGTTTTGACAAACAGCTACTCAGTATAAGATCAAGACGATCTGAAATGGAATGATTAATTCGCTTACCAACACTTACTGCAGGATTCTCGCGGGCCACAGAGGGCCAAACTTACATCAAAGATCTGTGGTTGAGGGCCAACTACACCTAGTGAACATTTCAAAGCTGTTCAAAGGCCAACCACAATTGGTTGGCAGGCCAGATCTGGCCCACAGTCTGCCCATTGAGAACCCCTGATTTAGTCATACAGCACACTGATAGCAGGCCAGTATTAACAGAACACACCGTAAGCTTTAGCATAAACATGCTGGTTGTTATCGACTTGGATTGGTGTTGGCCGGTAATGGTAGATAACATACCGTAATATTCCATCTATAAGCATATAATGCCTCTAAATGAACGGGTTTTTTTTATGAAAGAGACAAAAGGCAGACACTCTCCACTAAAACATTAAAACAGATTGGTCTTACAATAAAACATGTTTATACAGCCACCTGTATCAGTAATATACAAGTAGTTGAAACTCCCAAATGTTTTTGATGAGATCTGCCTTTCATCTCTTTTGTCAAAAAATTCCTCATTTAAAGGCATATATATGCTTGTAGATGGAATTCTATGGTATGATACAGAGTGCAAAGTATAAACAAGCAAAAAGACATCCCTGAAAAGCCTTGCAGCTGTATGTATACACATAACTGAACTCAGAATGGTCTTCCCAATTATATTCTGTCCACACATGTCTACTGGTACCTTAAACACAATTGAGCGAAACAAGTGGAAAAATAACCGGTAGTATTTGATATAATTTCAAAACTACCGTTACAAATTCTGGATGTATGTACACTCTACACAACATAAGTATGCCAATACATTTTTTTGTTTCAAATTAAATATCTTTAACAATAATGAACCCAATACAAATATAATCTGACGGAAATATTTTAATGGTCTATTCCAGATGAAATCCACACACCCCCTATGGAAGACATGATGTAACCTCCCACACAAGGGGTGTAGATTTCAAATAGAGTCACCAATTCAGGTAACCCCATTTGAAATTCTCACTCCTTGTGTGGAAGAATAAGTTCATGCCTTCCACAGGGGGCATATGGAATTCAATTGGAATAGCCCAATAGTTTATATAATTATCCAGCCTCATATATAATATTATAAATATGAAAGTCTATACATTATTAAAAGACTGTTCAATATTGCCAAACCAAGCACAAGCTCTGTTCTCATCTCTGCCCTCTTTTTTGTTTCAAAAGTTTTTCTTCATCGATAACATGTTCTTCATCCTCTCCGCAATAGCTTGATCATTTACCATCGTATCCAGATCCGTCAGCGGGCTATTTAAAAGATTGTGACTACCCGCATTAAATTCCACTTGAAGACCACTTTGGTGATTCACATGTTCCTCTTTACTCCCCATATCAGTTTCTTTAATAGGTGGACTTGTTGTTTCAATAGATATGTCTGTGTTGCTCACATTTTCTGTTTTGATATCATTCAAATTATCTGAGGGAGGTTCTGAAGGCAAAGAATCATTCATTTGTAATGCTGGATCCTGATTGGATAACTTTGTATCATTTTGTTTCAAGTCTGACGTGTGATTGGCCGATTCTTCTTGACCCTGATTGGACGATTCTGTAACATTGCCTTCCCTGCTTTCTATAACCTGATTGGTTGGCGGAATGTTTGCATCATTCTGATTGGTTGGTTTTACATTTTTGTCAGCACAACCTGATGTTTGACTGGTCGGTTTCAAATCTCCACCACTCTGATTGGATGATTCTGTATGGTTATCCTTCCTTTCTGACATTTGTGCAGTATGTACATGACTAATCCCAGACTTTGGTACTTCGGTGGTCCCAACAAATTTTGTATCCATCTGTTCATGAAAATAAGAAACAAGGGATGACATTCAAAGTGTATGTAAAAGTATGTAGAAGATCAATATACACAATTCTAATACAGTACCTGATAGATGACAGGAAGGTCCAATATTTTGAGTAGTGGCTGCTGCGCTGCTGGTATCCCATATGTGACCCCTCGGCACAACTGAGCCCTGAAGTCGCCAATCATCATTTTTGAGATATTCAACCAAAATATTCTGCTTGAAATTAGCTTTAAAATGATGTATATCATGTCTATAGTACTTGACATTTAAGTAGTGAAAAATCAATAAAACAGTCAATAAATCCTTTGTTTCCTATTGTTTATTGTTAAGTTCGATGGAGCATATCTCAATAGTGGCACTGGCGACATCCGGGCTCAGTTGTGCCGAGGAGTCACATATGATAAAATATTGAACCTGCTGTCATCTATACACAGTAGAGGATAGTAAAAAACAAAAATTCATGTCATTTATTCTTATTCTTTTTTTTCTTCTTAATTGCGCATATGGCGCATTAATATTTTCTTTTTCTTAGACTGTTTAAATATTATTTTAATAACTATATAAACTATTTTATTGAGCAAAAATTAAATAATTGTCATAAAAACTCCCCTTATTCTGAAATGAACATAACTTGTTTACAACTGTACATCTTCCGTTGTGCGTACTGCAAGCATGTGCAGGTATTACGCACTAGGTCTACACATATAACATGTTATAAGTGCGCACCTCTACACAAGCATGTTACACATTATCATTATACTCATGATGTATGATTGTCAACAGTCTGACAGACGACACCTAAAATCATGCAAATGTCCAATCAGATTATGTGTCTACGAACTAGACCATGCACTCCCACTGAATAAGAATTTCTCTTTATTTTTGTCTCCAATTTTGGTTCATTTCACATTATTTGCTCAATATTTTGAATTCCTTATCATGTAATAAATTAATATTCAGCTCCCAATTACGGTTGTTTCAGCCAACATCACATTTTTTAAGGTTTTCATCATTTTCCAAGCAAACATTCAATCTCATGTTGCATGATGATAGCAAGAAACAATCAATAAGAGTTATCATAGTTACAGCACTTACTTTTTCTGGTACTGATGTTGATGGCTTTACTGTTGGCCCTATGGATATTAAAACAAAAAGACAACTTTTATTCCAAAGCTCTTTACCACCCCTTGCTTTGTTCTACATCACAGCTGTTAGAACATAGGTTTGAGGTTGGATTAGAGTTAGAATGAGCAGAGGGGTTAGGGGCAGATTGTACAGATTTTAGAGTAGGGGGATAAGCGTCCAGATGAGGTGGTATCAGGTGGGGGAGGGCACTCACATGTAAAAGTGGTATGGGTACAGCTCAACTTACTGACTTTGCCTAACCAGACAGTCCATGCCAAAATTGTTACTACACCTTTACATTTCATCGAATCTCTTTTTGATGTCTGTCATTTTGAACATCACACTTGAAAGATGTATGCTATGTAGAAACTTTATTTTGCAATTTCATAATTTGCATATTATTAGCATATTTGCAAGAAAAAACATGAAAATCAATAAATACCTATATTTTTCACAATTTCAATATTTTATTAGAAATTAAGCATGTAGGCCGTTTGTTATGACTTGATGAATGAAGCTGTTAAAACAGATTTTGATATTTTTGCTTATTTTTCCTTTTTTGCCCCAAAATGTGTTTAAAAAAAATTGTTTGGATTACCTATATTTTCTTTGAATATTTATCAAATTTCTTAATTTAGGTATAATACAGTGCAGAAAAAGATGTCAAAAACATCTGTTAAACAGATTTCCAATAAATTTTCCATTTTGGGTTAAATACTCAATTTTCATGCGCGGGATATTTGAAACATAAAATGAAAACATGTCCATTGCACTTTTTCCTCCAGATGTACTATATATCAAGGTTACGGATATATTATAATCCCTTCTTATCTTCACTGATCCATCAGATACCTATTGTTATGAATGATCAATGAAAAGGTTCAGAACTGGGCTACTATGGTCTGTCAAGTATCTATAGTTATTTTCATGAATGTGTCAACTCAAAAATCATGCAAGGTTGAATGTAGGAAAAGTATGATCAGTTGAGCTGTATGTGTGGCAATTGAGGGTCCCTTTTTCAGGCTTTCCGGCAGTTGAGAAGCCAGTTCTTCAGCTTCACTTTAAGCTAAACTCTTGAAAATTTAACTCTTTATCTCAAATTTGGAACAATTTAGAATATCTCTGCTCAACAGCCTAATGGCCTATAATTTGGTCCAATTTTAGTGCACTAGAGAAAGTAATAATGTTGAAATTTCATTTAGAAGCCACAATTTTGCCAGACAATCAGTTCTCAATTCACAAAGTTCAGAGCTCTGTGCCGCACACCCGTATAAAAATTAAAGTTGCATGTCCCCCCCTCCCTCCGGTGGTATCCCTGCAACCGTTTCATCCAAGTATTGTATAGAGTGTATTCTGTAGCTTTTGGTATTTCACCCATACAAATAGCATGCCATGCACTTAATTTGACACAAAATGGCTGCAGGGAACTCTTGCTTGCCTATAGGCAGGGTCGCATCTCCTGTCCCTCCAGGTTTGAGAGGGCTGATGTTTTGCTTTTCACATTTTGGCAATCTAAATAACACATGCTCTTCCAAGTTAAATCAATTGCAATTATAAATAAATTCCCTCCTACATGCTTGGAAGTCAGTCATGATAGATGATTTTTTTATGTGAAGGAGAAAGAGAAAGAGAGAGAGTCAGACAGACAAGAGCAACAGACAGACAGACAGATGGAAAGGACAGAAATATTCACTGTCATAATGCATACGTCATACCTTAGTCACTGGTTCATGCTTGGTTTGCACACCTGTTCACAACCCACTTGAGTTTGCATTGTGATCATTTCGACTGTGGTTCAGAACACAGTGTGAACCAGATGACTTGGCAATGATCAATTTTGACGTCACACTACGACAGCGAATAACAACTACAAATCATCATTTGGCAGGATAAACCTCCTATGTGATTGTGGCCCCTGAACATGTTTAAAACAAAACTGCCAAAAGTTTACAAAGGAGGTTTTGCTTTAAACATGTTCAGGGGCCAATGAAACAAAGGAGGTTTTTTCCTGCCCATCGATGAAAAATATTACCTCCTGCATGCTTCAAAGGTTCTGTAACATCCACTGATGCACCATCTTCATTCACTTCTGCATCACTTGGTATGGTTTGCACCTCCTCCTCATCCTTCTTAGAGACACCATCTTTAACCTCTATAATAGTCTTGTTTTCTGACTGCACATCTTCAATGTCCTGCGTCTGCGTAACAGGTATCTGTTCGTCATCCAGACTTTGTGTCTTACTAGTGCCACCATCTTGTTTCTCTTGCAACAGTACTGTTTGTTTATCCAACATCTCTTTATTATTACTGTTCTGCAAATCTGGATCATTGGTAGGTGTATTTATTTGATGCTGATGTTGTTGATCTTGATCGTCACATTCTGGTAGCACGAGGATCGGGTTATCTTCTTCCCGATCTTGAGTGTAGTTTTGTTGTTTGCCGGCGGACTGTTCCTGAGATTGATTCCTGGATCTTTGTAACTGGTCTTTGTGGTCTACATCATGATGTTCTGTTGGTTGAACGGGTACAGGTTCTGTGCTTTTGACGCCATCGAGATTTGGATCAACATCTTGAGTATTGGTTATATTTGATTGTTTGTCTTTATCACTTGGAACACTTTCAACCGGAGTAGTATCTCCTTTTTCTTCTTTTAACACATCATTTGTGGTTTGCGTCCGCACAGCATCAGTACTAGTTACATCAGCAGTAGCAGTAACACGATCTTTCAAGTTACTCGTCACATGATCACCCATGTGATCCGTCACCTGATCTGCAGCCATCGCCTCCGTCGGGTTATCTTCTTCGACTTCCACACTGACAACTTCATTGGCCGATTTATCATGCACATTCCCATCATGCCTAGCAGCAAGCCATGCTTTTAAATTTCCGTTAATTACCTTTTCGTTTTGATTCTCATTCACGGTATGTTCTGTATCTTGTGTCAAAGTCTCATTTGTGGCTGCAACTTGTGCTATAGGGTCCTTCATCTCTGTTCTTGAAGGATCCCTTACAACATCTTGATCAACTTGCTGATCAGCATTATTAATCACTTCAGTTTGTGAGCTTGTATTTGTATTTATATCAAAATCTGGTAAATCTACAGGTAATTTACTATTGTCTGCTATTTCTTGTTCATTACTGTTAGCTGCTTCTTGCACAACTTGCGTTGTAGATGGCAGAACCAAATCTTCAAGAAGTTTTTGCATCTGTTCATTTGTGTCAACATTCACACCATCTGTTTCTTCATCTGTAATTTGTTTATTTATAATCCCCTGTGCTTCATGAAGAGTCTTATTCATATTGAACAAAGTCTTCAGATATTCTATAGAAGGCAGGGGTGGTAACGTAACATCCGATGGTAGTCCTGACACATCTGGAAGCTCTGGATTCTTTACTACCGGTGCATCCGAGTTGATCATGGGTTCAGATGGGAAATTCCCTGGTGCTGGGGGTAGTGTTGGATGGACTATACTCTCGGCAGTACCTGGTAAACTTGGCGGCCACTCGGTCCACTCATCAGAGCCAGAGCCTAAATCTACATCTGGATATTGTGGCGTTTCCATGGTCGTAACCTCTGGTGGTTCTGAAAGATAAGATGTTACAACATCATTTTGATATTACAATTTTGTTAAAAAGCAACAATATTTGCAGCACTAGATGCAAAAACACTAACGCAATTTTCAAACTTTTTGAGTTAAGATCATGCAACAACATCTGACATAATACTAGCTTTAAATTGACACCTATTAAATTAAAGCCTTAATGTACGATTTCCTTCAAATTTTAATGTACGATTTCCTTCAAATTTTAAATTGTTAGTCTGTACTCAAAATGCGGAATTGTTGGGAAGGGTTTCTGTTCATTTTGAGCTGAAATAACAAGGTGAAGTGAAAGAAACCGTACTGGTTATTTTGGCCATTTAACATGCAGCTCTATAGGGGAACATAAAGTCAAAATTTCATGAATTATGACTTTATGTCCAACTTTGGTCTGTTGACCTACAAACTCAACATATTTGGCTGATTCCATTTAGGTGCAAGTTGGGACTTAAAGCATTACAAATATGCCAATAAATTAGGTTTGAAAAAAATGAACCAATTTCATATTATAAGATGGCTTGAAATAATTCCACAATAGCATTTTGGAACTATGATCAAAAGTAGCATGCACAATTTTCTTATTATATTCTTTATATTGGACCAGTTGTATTTGCCTATATCTCGAATTGAGAAAAATTGATATATCGGTTATGATCTGAATTTTCTTATCAAATTTTTGCTATACTTTTTCGTCATGAAGCTGCTAAAATTGTTAAATATAAAGATTTTTTGAAATACTTTATTTTCACATCAACCAATCAAAGCTATAATCAGTGAACTCCAGAGATAAACATTTACAAGATATTTACCAAGAAAATCAGAGAACCCCTCCCCCCACACTGAGCAGTATGAGCTCTTAAAATGATTATGCTTTTTCTTTTCAAAGATTTTTCATCAACTTGAATTTCAACCAGTTTTCATGCAAAATTGGGAGTAAAAGATCCCTTTTGTCCAACCCTCCCATTAATCAGTATGATTTTCCAGGAGCAATAACTAAAAATAACTGTTCTTACATTGTACTTATCTGACCAGCTGCTACCTGTAGTACACAGTAATTATCACAATAATTCTCTGTCATTTTCCTCAGCAGGGCCATAGCAAGCAGGGTGATCAGGGATGCCATGACCGCTGTACTTTTTGAGAAATTTGTAATGTTTTTCTTTATATCTATATTAAGGGCATCTATTTGTAATTTGGCCACCCCAAATTTGTGATGGCCGCCCCACGTCCCTGTTCCTCAGTGAACCTATCACTATACGTATGGCTTACCTGGGCAGTAATTGAATGGCATAGTTCTTATAACCATGTTCATCTGACAAGCTGCTACTTCTAGCATACAGTAGTTCTCGTAGATGATTCCGTCGCTACCACACACTTTGGAGCCTCCGTATAGACACGTCCTCTCACACAGACACTGGACCATATCAGCTGGTGTGATGCAGTCACCATCTAGTGAGTTACACTGCTCTACGTTGGGGTTGAGTAAGAGATCCTCTAGCGGATTACCTAAGGAAGATTGAAAGACCGAAAGGTTAGTGTATTTTTGTCCCGGGGGGGTACTCAAGTTTGGTTTTGGTAGGGACGTGCCGCTGAGATTTTGGAAGTAGACCCATAAATATACCAATTTTTCAAGAAATTGGGACCCATTATTATACCAAAAGTCAAAATTTTCGGCCGAATTGACCCAAAATTGTCTTAGTTTTTTGAAAATTTTGGCTAGATTAAGGAAAAATTGGGCTGTTTTCCGAAAAAATTGAGAAAATTTGAAAAAAGGACCCATTCATATACCAAAATAGGCTTTGAAAAAGGGGTCATTCATTACCAGAAGGCTGAAAATGCTACCCATGTTTGCATGCACGTCCCGTATGGTCATTTGTACTGAGTACCCCCGGATTTTTGTCTAATTGGTTGTATTTGAATGTGCTTGTTTGCTTGCTTCTTTATTTTATTTTGTAAGGCAACAGGTTCCGAAACGCTTCTTACTTAACTCTCTACATGTGGGTGTCGACTGCAGACGACAAGTTTATAGAAAACTTCACGATTTCGAAATTTCAGATTTATAAATTTTCATGACCATTCAATGAAAATATTCTTACCATTGTACTCATAAACATCAATATTTGTATACTAGTCATAGGTGTAGATCCCCGGGGGAATGGGGATAAATCCCCCAATATTTTGTCAGGGAGATGGACCATACAATCTTCTCCCCAATATTGACATATGTGTGTGGGTTTCTGTCCAAATTATAACTTCAAATTTGGCCATTTTAGCCCCAAAAGTGCCAAATTTTTTGCACTTCCCACAAATTTATTCCATTTTTGCACCATATTTCACCACTTTAGCTTCAATATGGCAAAATTTTGCCAAAAACGTATTCTATCACCAAAAGGTGCTGCATTCACTTACTTCAAGAAATATTTTCCAACCCCATCCCCCCCCTCCCATTGTCAAAAAGAAATCTACGCCACTGATACTAGTTCATTGTGTTTGAATATGTCTGTTTCTCTGATTGTTTGAATGTGCTTGTTTCTGGGTTTTTAATGTGCTTGCATATTTGTTTGCTTGTTCATTTTGGCAGACAACAGATTGTTTCTGATTTATTACAGATTTCTTGCTTGTGTCCATTTCCATGTCTGTTTGTGACATACCATTGACACACCAATGTGTCAGAAAAATTACTTATTTCCATGTCCCACAGAACTTGTGCATCTATCAAAAAACTAACCTTTTGTTATGCTAAATAGCCTTCCAAATTTTGATTGTTGAAGATTGTGCTCTGTATACTAGAATCAAAAGAGGAGCCAGGCTGTTCTCTGTGTCAAAAAATGACATAGAATTTCTAGAGCACTTGTGTATAATAATTCTGTAATATGTGTTTATTTGCCTCATTGTCTGTACAGCAGGTGGTGCAGGTACCATATCCTGGTCTTCTATTTGTTTGTTTGTTTATTTGTTTACCTGGTGGTTGTACAGCAGGTGGTACAGGAACCATATCCTGGTCTTCTATTTGTTTGTTTATTTTGTTTGTTTGTTTACCTGGTGGTTGTACAGCAGGGGGTACAGGAACCATATCCTGATCTTCTATTTGTTTGTTTGTTTGTTTGTTTGTTTATTTGTTTACCTGGTGGTTGTAGAGCAGGGGGTGCAGGAACCATATCCTGGTCTTCTACTTGATTGCATTCTCTATCATCTTCACATAACTCTCCACTCAAGGGACTCTCTCTGCTCACGTTGTAAAACTTGATGGCTTCAAAATCTAATATATAGATCAAATTTGATAAACAGTTGAAGTTCATTAAATCATTATATATAGATCATTGCTGTTTAATTAGCACCTCCCTGCCATTGATGGGGTAAACATTGATATTGCATACTATAAAACAACAAAAAAGTTTTCAACTGATTGAGTGTCCCAGGTTAAAGAAATAAAACAAACAAAAACAAATAAAAGCTCTCATAGTACCAGTTTCTAGAACTATATCTACTGGCAGGGCCTTCATCTACGCTGCAGTTCACGTTTGGAATAGCCTACCAGATGGAGTAGTCAATTTAATATCTGACAACAGTGCACCAATGGTCCTTCAAGAGTGCATAATACATGTGTCACTTGTATGACCCACCCCATGACCCCCAGGGGTGGTGAGTCACTTTACAAAGGTGCGTCGGATTTAACTATACCATGACCCACATGTGCGTCTAAACAATGACGGACATTTGCAGACAATGACTGAGCCCCTCGTCAAAATTGTGACGCACATGTTTGGGATTATGACTGTCCTCATGACGCAAATTTGACTCACCATTTAGGTATTTTGACTGACACTGATGCACCTAACCATTGCGCACCTAGGTAAAGTGACTGACACTGACGCACCCTCGGGGTATGTTGTGACGCTTTATATTGAGTAAATGACCGTACCCTGCGTCACTAATTGGTTGGTAAATGACCCAACCATGACGCACATCCCCCGGGGGTCCTAGGGTGGGTCATACAAGTGACATGTGTATAAGCATCTTATTACTTGTGTCTGATGCTTTACTGTACCTCTTCACTCTTATTGTTCCAAAGCTGATGTGAACCACTGATTGGCCCATGTGGCTGTCTTTTATAGTACCGTGTCAATTTAAGCTCTTGACCTGTGTCACTAGTCATGGGATATTCTCTCCGCCATCTTGCAAAGTGTCACAAAAAGTGGACCAGTGTAACATTACAAATTTACAATTGAGTTTGGGCCTGTGTAAATTGACGAGGGCCCACAGATATCAAACCCAAGGGCCCAAATAGCCCTTGAAGATTTTGGCTTATTAGGCTATTCCAGGTAAAATCCATACACCCCCTATGGAAATCATGACCATAATCTTACGGAAGTACCTGATTGGGTGACTCCATTTGAAATTTACACCCCTGTATGGGAGATAGATTAATGTCATGTCTTCTATTCTGTCGGTCCGTGGCAAGTCACTTCCGGTTGATGATGCGACTCACGGTCGCGTAAAAAAAAGTCCCTGATTCGATTTTTGTTGATGATTTCTGTCATTGGTGTTATGTAAATTTCGATTGCAAATAGTCAGTGGAATCAAACAAAACCGTTTCTAAGTCTTCAGATTGGAAGAAACTTACTTGATTTATCGTTTATATACTGACAAACTTAAACTTAAATTCCATGGTCGAGTGTCGTTTTTCCCCGAAATTGAATGTCACTCCAACAACATCGCTATGTAGCCTCCTTCACAGCCGGTTTCTGTTGTTCATAACAAACCGTGAGCCACATGCAGTTTGGGCCCCGAGACTAGAGATAGCCCGGATGTTGGACCGACAGAATAGGGGATGTATTCCAAATGGAACAGCACATTTTGTGCACTGGTTACACATATGAAAAAGAAATTTCTATTTACTTACGTGGTTCATAGTAGTCATACACTTTAACAGGCACAGATGACAATTTCCCCACAGCATGTTCCCTGTAAGCATCAAATCTGATGCATGTCATGCACTGACTTGGTATCTCGTCAAAGTACAGGATGACCTTACGACCTTTCAACTCATATCGCTTGACCTTTGAATGCTTGTCTAACAAAACCTGAAAAAAGGGTAAAATTGATGAAGAAAAGTAATTGCAAAGTGTCTAAGACTTTTTTGCATCAGTGTCTGTACACACACCTGCCCTTGACAACTGGTATGTAAATTTACTGACAAAACATCAAAATTGCTGGAGCAACACAACTGACGGGTTGGAAACAGTTTTGTTTTACTGGTAGGCCTCAATGGGCTTTTCCATTTAAAATCCACACTACCCCTGTGGAAGATTTAAGAAATATCTTCCACAGGGGAGTATGAATTTCAAATGGAATGAACACATTAGGCAGCTCTATTTGAATTTCATACACCCTTTGAGAAAGATTCAACCTGAATCTTCTATCGAGGGAGGGCGAGTTTTAAATTATACTGCCTTGTGTGTTCATTCTGTTTGAAATCCATACTCCCCATGTGGAAGATATTTCCTAAATCTTCTACAGGGGGAGTGTGGATTTTAAGTGGAAAAGCCCAAGGTATGATAGAAAACACAACATCAAAAAATTGGATCACCTACCTTTAACTGGGTTATAAGAAAAATATGAGCTTTCTTCCAATGTCCAAAACAAAATTTTGAGGATTTCTATCAGCTGGTCACCCACCTTTAGATGTTGATATGAAGTGCTTGGCCACGTACCTGGGAATCCTTCCAAACAATGAAATAGTAACTTACCCTTTCCAAACTTTCTACTCCTGCTGTGAAACCAGATAACAGTGACACCTCTACTACGGCCATATTTGATGAGCCTGCATGGAGCCACCTGAAACATAACAAAATCAAAATCTTCACCATGCTTATACTTGTATGTGACACTTCCATATTTATGCTTCTTTTTGTAAAGCGGGAAATCCTACAATCTTGCAAGATTTAGCAAAGAACAAAAATGTGAAATTTCATAATTATGAAGCACTCTCCACACAAGTGTCAACTGCAGATGACAATTTTCAATATTTTTTAAAGAAATTAAAACAATTTCAGAATTTCAACTTTTAATGAATATATTGGAATCAGCATGAAGAATGCATTAAAATGAGTACAAACAAGTCTAGTATTGGTTCAGTGGTTCTTAAGATAGCTCTTGATATTTTGAGTAAATATCTCTAAACTTGGACTTTTATGCTATAGCATGCAGAGCATTAATATTGGTCACCTCATTACTGATTACATCCCTGATATGGAACCGATGGCTAACTTAACATCCCCTCCAAAGGACAAAGTACCCTCATGGTTCATTATGATTAATTTACCCAAATATGATTATACATCAATCTTACCTTGTACAGGTTTCAATAACAACTTTATATTGCTCAATACCGGTCACCTCATTGCTGATTTCATCACCCGACACCGCGACGTTTCCTACCAGGAGGGAAGATATCTTCTGCCTGTAAGTCTTCTTCTTCAAGGAGATTGACATTGAGTTTGAAGGAGGGCTTGTTGGTTGGGTCAGGAATGTTGTAATTTACATCAATCTAGAGAAGGTTATAAAAATCAATCAAAATTAATCAACTTCATATATGTGACACGCTCTGACAAAACCAAGAACAAATCGCATTTTTGACATTTCATGATTTGATTGAAAATGTAAGCACTAGACAATAAGCTCTAAAATTATACCAAAATTATATAAATAGCATCAATACTTTTCAAGATATGGATGATTTTGTAAATGATACCTTGATATTTTTGCCAAATTGCTATTCTGAGTAATGGGCCAATTAGTTTCCTGCCTTACACAGGTTTGAATAGGGATTAATTATCATAGTTCAACTGTTATTTATTTATTAAATAAACCTCTCTTTAATAAGTACTTTCAAGGATTTGAAAGTCCACTTAGTCCCACAGACAAATACCATGAAATTAAGAATTCCATATGATTTTTTTAATGGGAATGTCATCTTTAAAGGCCTATAACTCAAAAACATGTCTGGCAACTTGTTCCTGGTTTTGTTGGAGTTGGTCACATATGCACTTTCAAATACACATATCCATGTGTCCAAAAAAACACATAGTCATTGACTTCAGCCATTATAGGGCTGGGTAGCTCCAAATGGGCATATAGAGCACTGAACCTGCATGTCAAAGGTCATTTGTGTAAAAGCAGCTTCAACAACATTCTCTTTTTTTTTTTTGATTATTTACAAAAAATTAGCCAAAACCAAATCAAGGAAATTTTGTTAGATTAAAAACCCATGTGGCTTCTGTGCAACACATTTGCCAAAGTAAAACTAAGTATTAACAAAATGTGTATTAGCATTTCCAAAATGATAATGTTAAACATAACCAAATATCTACAAGAAATATAAGTGGAAAGAGTGTGCTTTCTTTCATATTAATGAAATTATGAAACATATACAAGTATAAAAAAGTGTGAAAAAGTGTAATGTTGAGAAAAATAAGTAAACTTCAAAACAAATGAATACCCTGAATACAAAACCCACACAAGACATGGAAATTGATTGTGAGAAAACTAAAAAACAAATGTGTATCATACATGCTGGGTATACATACATGCTGTATGTATGTATACAATGCATGCTGTATTTCACATAATAGACGCATGTAGAGGGGGGATTTGGGTTCAACTTTTATACATATGATAGGCCTATGTATAAGCAACAATTTCCCATGCTTAACTCAATTGGGCCAAGTATGGACTTGGGTGGGTTTTGTATTCATGTAATCAAATCAATACTACTTAAATGTAAACATATTTTACCTGCATAAGACCACATCCTTCACCATATGCACCAAGGAATAGGGTTTTAGACAGCACTGGAATCTGTTAAAAGAATGATGAACAAAGTCATTATTGAACTCGTGATAATACAGGGTGTCTCAAAATGATGAGTACCCATGCATTGGTACATTTCTAATCACATAATAAATATGATTAAGGGATGCAGCATTGTACAGATGCAGTACCCTCATCCGCCTACACCTAGAATAACCATTGCAGCCAGGATAATCAGCAGTAAGTTATTTTGTCCAGGATAATTTCAAATGCAAATTTCCACATGAGCGAATCTAAAGCCATATTGTAACATTTTTATAAAAATAGATTAGCATTTCTTTTCAATAAAATGTTAGCTTTTACTGTCAGAAAAGTATGTCCCTTTTAATTCTGAGCGAACAAGTGAGGTAAAGCAAAGAAAATTGGAATTTACTACCAGCGAATGCGTGTTACTCGGCGGTCCTAATACGGTGCGATCCGTTGTTGTGGCCCGCACACCATGTACATACTGTGTTATGAACATCGCATACGTGTTTGACTAATGTTTCCATCGTAATAATAAACCGTCTTATTAATACGGGTTTATTCAAAATCTCGGATTTTGACATAACTACAACCCGTAAGTATTGATTTTTGCAGAGGACCTTTGTTTACTAAAGTACATTACAATCGAGTAAAACCCTTAATTAAAAAAATTTTTGAGGGTGTCCTCCTCAGCAAAAAATGTGGAGCTTTAAATATAGGGTAAAACATGTGATAATTTTGCCAACATTTACCGTCTACTAACAAATATTTACCTCTATGACTTGGAGTATTTGACTGTTCTCATCATTGAGATGATAATACTGTTCCACAAGACTTGTCATATCACTGTAGGCCAAAGAGATATTCAGATTGACATGGCCTACGTACGCCAATGTTGCATATTCAGATAGAGCTTGTAGAGCTACACAAGTATCCTGTGGGGGAAAAATAAGAGAAAATCAATTTTAATAGGAAATTATTTGAATATTTCAGGTTACCAAGACTCCTGAGTCACTTGCAATGAGTTTTTCTGTGTTTTAACATACCTATGAAATGGTAAGGGGGAAGCTGATGATTGGGTAATTTTGGCCTCAAATAGATGATTTTCTGTTTTGTTTTGTTTTTTGTCCTGATAACTGGAGGAACAAGAAAAATCTGCCCCCAGCGCCACCCCTGCAGATGGAGACCTATTAAACATGTGTATTGGTATAGATGTTCCACTACCAAATCAAACTACGGTAGGCCAATTGACACTCCAAGAATAGGTTTTTTTTACAAAATATCTCTGCATGATGCTTTAATAATCTATTCACCATACAGAATTACATGTACCTGTGTTGATGAGAATCCACCCAGAGAGTTTCTCTGCTGTGTCAGCCATTTCACGATTGGTAACGAGTAAGCAATATCTCCCATTGCTGTGTACGTCAACAGTGCGTATGCTGTCATCTCAACTTCTGCTGATGAAACTGATTGTTCTATGTTAGTGTCCATCATATAGAATGGTAATGTATCCAATGGCTGACCACTTAGTCTCCAGTATGTTAAACCCTCTAAAAGAAAATTAAGAAAAAATTTACATGAATAAAGATGAAGGACAAAGCATAATCTCAACCTTGCTGGTGATGCTGTCCAGCATATAGAATGGTAAAGTATCCAATGGCTCACCACTTAGTCTACAGTATGTGAATCCCTCTGAAAAATAATGAAACACAGACTGCAATCTCAAGCCTTGCTGTGGATGCTCTCTGCTAGTATTAGTAGTATTAAGCATTGAATGGTTAAGTCTCCGACAGCTATAACCACATAAGCTCACATAGTCTCCAGTATCT
This sequence comes from Amphiura filiformis, assembly GCF_039555335.1. NCBI lineage: Eukaryota > Metazoa > Echinodermata > Ophiuroidea > Amphilepidida > Amphiuridae > Amphiura > Amphiura filiformis. Next base: position 19,661,284 of record NC_092647.1, on the reverse strand, counting down.
ATAAGAATGTGTTACAAGCAATGTGTGATATCACTTTCATAGTTGATTGCAGTCCAAGACAAAATCACACAATTCAACAGCGCATTAAGACATGTAACCCCCTATTCGGTATAGTAGCAAAGTCTGCTAGCTGTACACAAATCATGTCAATATTGACATTAAGAATCAGTGAAAACGGCATATTCTTTAAGGGAAATGACAACATAGTGAAATACTTACCTTTTCTGATGGCCAGATTAGAGAGTATCCTGACTGCAAATGGTGCAAATATACTACTCTGCACAGTCAGTGCATATGCCACTAATGCAGCTGTATATGGATCAGAAACCGTCTCGATGTTGTCTTCGAGGAATTGTTGTGCGATGGTCACAGCTCGTTCCTCCTCCATAGTCTCTAACCCAGCCTCCAGGAGTGCTACAAGAACATAGGCGGTAAGAGACACCTTGCCTTGTACACCACCCTGAAATGACAAGAATATTATATACATGAATTTTCACATGAAATATCAGTGGGGGCATGATGAGAAGGCATTTTCCCACCTTGGGCTTTTCAAAATGTGACAATATGCTTTTTAAGAAGGAAATAGTTATAGCCATTTAGGATACGAAATGTTGACAGTTACGCCATTTAGGGTAGCAATTTGAGTGACCCCCACCCACACCCCACCCAAAGTCAAATTCTCATGGGTGCAATACATACTTGTATATCCTTATTAAGAACTCTTCCAATTGGAGGAAAGCTCCCGTCAACTTCTTGCTGTGAAACGATCCAATGCTTACACTCCTCCAATTCCCTGGGGTCGATGTAGATGAATGCGCGGGATTGGGCGAAAGACTTGAGAACAAAAGCTGTAAGCCACATACTACCAGATGAATCACTCTCACCAAAGGCACTGTAGGAGCCATCATATCGCTTGTATGTCAGCTGACGTTGGTACCCTGTAAAATGGAACGGAAACCTTGATTAAGATACCAGGCTCACTTAGATCTACAGAGGTCAGTCACCAAGCTATTGTCAAATTATAGCCTTTATAGTCAGATGTTCCTTGGCCCATTATGCATCTTTAAACTATTAAACAGGTCGAAACAAAATGTGTGGCTATTGAAGAACAAGTGGATTCGATCTACCATCATGGCGATTTCTGCCATGAAGATATCGGGGCGATGACACTGTGTGCCACACCCTTCATGATAATTACTATTATTGTGCCTTGCAAAAATTATGAGCTATTCCATTTAGAAAACTACATCCCCATTTGAGGAAGACTTTGGAAATTAAACCAAATTCAATAGTTTTAGTCATTCAAGATTCAATCATTTCCATCCAAAATAATGGAAAAAGCATGAAAGATAAAAAAAATTTCAAATAAAATTTCCCTAAGTAGGGGCAAATTGTGTGAAATCCATATGGATTTAAACAATTTTCATGGTTTTCTTCTGAATCTTAAGTCTCTCCAAGAGGTGTCTACTGCAGAAGACAAGTTTCAAACATTTTTTTTTAATTCTAAAATTTAATTTTCATGACCATATTTGAAAACAGCATGAAAACAGCATTAAATGAATACAAACAAGCCTAGTATTGGTTCAGTGGTTCTTGAGATAGCTCTTAATATTTTCAGAAAATATCTCAAAACTTAAGTAGGGGGCCTACTTTATATGTTGCAGCCTATGGCTACACATCCAATTTCTCACTGGAGCTACTCCGGATTACCCCCAGGGCTACTCTGTAGCGGTGTACCGTAACGCGAGTCAAAAATCCGTGGACTACTCCTATCCGGTTTTCCACGGTGTACCTCCCGTAGAGACAGACTATAGCGGAGTACCTCTAGAGGTACTCCGTAAAAAAAATGCGTGATGATCTGTTGCCAGATTGAATGCTATTTTTCTCAATTTAGCTTTATTGTATGCTTTTATTAGGATATATTAGGGATTTTTGTTCTTTCTTTCTTTCTTTTTTATATTATTTTTCAAATATATGTTAATAGTATAATAAATTAATAATAGAAAATAGTAAACAAGTAAATAGGCCTACAAAATACATAAACAAGTTCAGAAATAAGCAAGTAAAATTAATGAAGTAAATAACTGAATAAATAAATTTATCAATGAATAAACAAGTAAATAAAATAATAGGTAGGCCTAATTAAATTAACAAGTAAAAACTACACAAATAAGAAAGTAAATAAGTAAACATGTGTATTAGGCCTAAAAATGAATAGCTTTTTGATTTGATTACCTGTTTGCTTACATGTTTTTTCATTTGTTTGAGTAGGCCTGCATTTGCATGTTTTTAAGCATTTTCTTTGCATATTGTACTTGAATGATTTGTCATTTTATAGCTAATATTTATTTTAGGACCCCACTTTTACGCTTTTATTAAATTTATTATTAGTTTTATATTTATTATTAATTTACTTTTTAATTGTGTAGTAACTTATTTAAATATTTACTTTTTAATAAATAAGTGACCAATCATTCAAGTATAATAAGCAAAGAAAAATGTAAAAAAAAAAAAAAAAAAATATGCCTACTCAAACAAACGAAAAAAAACACATATCAAACAGGTAAGTCAAATTAAAAGATGAATAACAACCAAGTAAAAAATATGAAAACTGTGAATAACATCAATGAAAGATGAAAGACTATAGTAGGCCTAAGGCCTAGCCAAACGAATCAAAACCAAACTGTATTGCAAGAAGGTGTATTATAGGCCTAGGGCCACGCCTTTGCAACAGTAAAGCAATGCGATTGCAAAATGTTAGGAAAACAGCGTAAAAACAAGAAATTCAAGAAGTATAAATGATGAGTAAAATGATGAATAAACCCAGGTACGGTAAATAAACAAACAACATGAGAAAGTGGAACCGCGAACCGCAGTATGCACACAGGAAAACAACGTCACACAAGCATCTCAAGTTAGCAAAACTAAAAACATAACAAAGAACACAAAATTAAATAATGATTGAAAATGATTTTAAAAACAAATTGAGAAGAAGTCGTACTGGTACTGTCGTTAAACAAAAGAACAAGTTTCTACAAAGGAAACAACCACTAAAGAGAAACGAAATGTCTCCGTGACATCGGCAAGTGATTCTCGCTCCGTCATGACGCCCTATGCAAGCGTGCAAACATGGTCAATCAATTAATCAAAACAACAAACGTTCGCTTTGCTAAAAATAGCTAGGTATGCGCGCACAAACGCACGCGCCGACACGCGTTAGGTGAGTTGTTTACCGCTGCCGTCAATGACCCGTTTGGCTGCGGTTGTACACCGGAGCTGACTTCAGTGTTACTCCAGGGTTGGCTCGTGGCTGACAGCTATCAGATGTACATCAGAGTAGCTTCTTAAGAGTACCTTTGGAGTAGCTCCGATATGGCGTATCCAGAAGTTGGCACTAGTGTAGCACCGGAGTTGGCTTCTAGACAATGGATGGAGTAACAGCGAAGTAGCTCTGATATGGTGCATCCACTAAGGGTTTGCTAAGGTGTAGCTACTTCGAAGTAGCTTCAGAGTAGCTCTATTAAGGTGTAGCTTCAGGGCTACACCAGGTGTAGCCGTGGAGGTAATCTGGTGCGGCGGTAAACCGTGAATGAGAATCTGGATGTGTAGCAAGTAGAGCATCAAAATAAAATAGCCTAAACAAACAAATTCTAGTTAAGTCTTCGTGCATTAAAGACCTTTGAGCCGAAGGCCTGACATCGAGCGGGAAAGGGCAGTGGCATCCCTTACATGGGGTATGTGGATCTTAAATGGAACAGTCTAGTAGTTCAATGTTCTGTTCTAGACATGACTGTGATTCATTCAGTATCCAATGCCAGCTAGTCTGAGGCATTATCTTCTAATACACATCCAAAAAGACCTAAAAAGCCTGAAGAATTCCCTGTGCACTCTCCATCTGTCTAAAATGACTTCAACTGCCAAGAAATGCCTTGCCAATTTGCATCATTTAAGGGGGTACTACACCCCTGCTCAATTTTGTGCCTATTTTTGTATTTTTCTAAAAAAATTATAGTGCATTGGTGACAAGTAAGATATGTATATTATAAGGGCAAGGACCACAACTACTGCACTGGAAATTTTGTTTCAGCACAGACAACAGTTGTGGAGTTACAGTAAAAAATGAGGGAAACCCAGTATTTGATCAATAAATCAATAACTACTTGCCTTGAGTTGCTGAATTTTCAGTGCAGTAGTTGTAGTCCTTGCCCCTATAATATAAATATCTTACTTGTATCAAATGCGCTATAATTTTTGAGAAAAATGCAAAAATAGGCATCAAATTGGCAAGGGGTACCCCCTTAAGTTGTTTTTCATCTATTTAAGCTCTTTGGGAGTTGTCCACAGCTTCTAGCATCATAGTAATATTTAGCTTTGTTATATTTGTTATTTTTCCAGGATGATAGATGGTCCCTGGTTTATTTGGCTGACATGGGCTATTCCATTTGAAATCCGCATACCCACTGAAGAAGATTTGTGGCTATGTTTTACAATCAGGTGTCTTTTGCCCAATCCTGTGCATTCATCTACATCGACCCTAGCACACTAAAATTACGCTACATTTAAAAATTCATCCCAATTCAACCATTTAAATGGCAGATCCAACTGTGTTCATCCATAAAAAGTGTGTAGAAGAATTTGGAATTCCACCAAATTTTAGGCCAAATTGTGCAAATTTTAACAATTTTAACAATATTTTAAAACTGGAATTCAACATAAAACAAGCAAAATTTTTAGCTGGAGTGTACATAAAATGCAATTGGAATTAAGATGGCAGTGAAATTGTCCACAGGGGGTGTGTGGATTTCAAGTGGAATACCCCAATGAACTTGTATAATTCATGTAAATTATTGACACATTTTTGGCGGGAAAAGCCAGACTATGACCCAACAGTTTTTCTCAAACAAGTCAATAGATGTAAAGATTAGCCATTAAAGGAGGAGGTTGCAGTTTTCTTCTTGACTGAGCACTCATGGAAGAAATATGGTTCCAAATGGGTTCTTTATGAAAAAAAGATCTTTGGTCACTCTGAAGAATATTTTATTGGTTCTCTTACAGGGTTCTTGAATTTTCAGGAACTTTTTGAGGATTCAAGTCAAGTTTGAGGGTTCTCCTAGGAGACCTACTTTAGAACCCATTTGGAACCTTTTTTAAGAGTGAATTCTCCAATCATCTACCAACTACTATATTGTCTTATAGGCCTACTTGTTAGTGTAGACTGAAATATAAAGCATTAAAAAAGTCACAAAAAATATATGTGTGCACCTTTTGTCATGAACCTCAGTGATGTGCCTTTGTGCACCATTAAATAGACCTTTTCAAACCGACTCTTTACGATTCATTCCCATTGAACCCGGAGCATGAAATAATTTTCCTGAAAGTGCACACAGAAAAAGTACCTAGCTCTTCAGCATCATGTACAGTGCGAAGTTTCAATATATAATCAGGCATCATAACCACAATGTACTTTCACACAGTCAATTATGAATTAGAGAGGTACTTTTGCCAAGGATTCTGGAGTAATAATATACTATAGAATAAACAATCAACCTGTGGTGGTATGTCTTGTGTAAGAGATTGACTTGTGGAAGAGGTGATGCATATTTTATTGTCATTTCCAAAAAAATCTAAATGGTGAAAAATGACAAACATTTGGTCGTTTCTTGCCATTACTATCATGTGAAAAACCAATTAGCTGATGAGATGTTAGAAACATATTTTACCTGATGCACCCATATTGACATTGGCTATAATAAGCTGCATTTTTGCTCAAAAGGGTACTGTACCATGATTCACTACATTTACTGTCCGTCAATTTGACCCCTTAAATTAGGCTCACTGAGAAGTTTTTAGCCTGACATACTCGTTTGTGATTGGTTGCTCAAAGTCCATGTGATCTCATTTCCGATGATTTCCAAATGGTGTTTGAAAAGGTCCATAGGATGAGTGCGTTGGACATTCTTAACTCTAACCATACCAAACATAAAAAAGCTCAATTCAAAAAGAGTAGGCACAAGCAAGTATCCCATGTGATGGGATTGCATCATCATGCGAACAGTCATATGGTGACGGAAAGCTTGGCGGCCAAGCTACACCCCGTGGCAAAGGCAGGCCAGTGCAGCTACACCCCAGTGGCAAGGCAGGCCAGTGCACAGGCGTGGCACCCGAGGGTCGGGGTTCAAAACTGCACCCGAGAAAAAGTTTTCTCTTCTTCTTCTTTACCTAGCTGGGGGGTTTTCAACCCCCCGAGCTAGGTACTGTTTTGCTATCGGATCTTTCTTTACCTAGCTGGGGGGTTTACACCCCACCGCTAGGTATTCTTATGCTATCCGATTCTTCTTTCTGGCAACAAAATGCACATTTTTTTTTTTTTTTCAGACATGCTTCGGCCAATTTTGACCTAACTTGGTCACAAGCATCATTGACCACAACCATACATGTCACCTGACTTTTAATGGGTTAAATGTCACTGAGGGGTCAAATAAGCCAAAAATGTGAATTGAGCTAAAATTGTTTTCTTCCTACATACAACATCCTACAATGGCGTCACTTGCACATAAGAATCGGCTATATCCAGTGTTTATAGGGTGCACACAGAATTGAGGTCAAAGGTCATTAAGAGGGCATTACTGGTATAAAACCAAATACCTGTAAAATGCTTCTTGTGCCACAAATTACATAGCACAATGACGTCACCTGCATATATGTATCGGCTATACCCAGTGTCTAAAGGGTGCACACAGAATTGGGGTTAAAGTTAGTTAAGGGGTCATTTCCGGTCAGAGTTTAAAAAAGCTTTAAAAATTTATATCTGCTACATGCAACATAGTATGTTGATAACAACTTGCACTGATGCATGGTCATTGGACAGTGTTTGTGGTCAAAGGCTAAATTTTTCAATAGCCACCTGTTAAAGACAGTATTTGAAGCATTTATCCGTTTTTGCTTACTGCAATTTTTTTTGTGACACCTCAGGACACCTTGTAGATAGGAATCATAGCTTTCCACATGCAAGGGACAAACGTGGGTAATCTAAACTTTCATATCGAGGGTTCAGAACCAGAAAGTTGTAACTCAGTATGACCAGCTCTCACAAAATGAGCATAAAGTTGGCTCCTTGCTTTGGTCTTCAAAATATATTTCCTCCACAATGTGTTTTGTAATTAATAATGGACTCTATCTTCTATAGTGCCCTGGCGAGTTTGTGCTCATTTTGTGGGAGCATTTCTGGCTATCAACCCCAGAATATAGTAAATCTCTTATCACCTGTTAGATGGTTAACCCTTGACACTTCAGAGAAGTGGTTTCATTAAAGGCACAGTTATAACTTGCTGAAGTTTTAACATATCATTGCTAAAACTTGTGTATTATATTAAAGCCCGGGTATAAAGGATGATAAGGATGATATTAAAGTGTATTACATTATTATACTTGAGTCATGTACAATTGTACATAAAAAGAATGTTGGTAAAAAACAATTTGATAAATATGATAAATTAAATACTTGGAGGGGGTGGAAAATGTGGTACAAAATGCTGAGACAAAATGGTTGTGGTAAATTCTTCTTCCTTATTTGTGCTGGCCTCATATGTTTGAGTATTATCGTACTGCGTACAGACAAGCTGTACTTATTTCATGTTGGCGGGTCATGCTAATTTAAGCTTGGTATGGACAGTGCAGTTATTAAATAGCTTAAAATTAATTCTTGAATGTGCCTTTAGTAGTAAAACATCTGTTATCATGTATCCAAAGTGCCAGTTGGTCTTTAGTTATTATAGTATTGGCCAAATGGATATTTAGTTATGTTTCCTATCTGAAAGTTCATTGATTATAACTTAGTCTACTTTAGTATACCTTTTTAATTTATCATCCCTGTATTCTCTTCTGATCCAACAGCTATAAATCTTGGTAGCCCACTCCGAAAATCGCTGTCCCCTGAGAGCCACGCCACCGAGAAAAAACACCTTTTTTCTCTGGGCAGAGCAATCACTCAGTGGGGGATGTGTTTTATGCATGGAATGGCATAGGAGTGTGAATTTTTATTTAAAAGGGAATGCAAAGCAGTCTAACTATAACTTTGCTAATGTTGTATGTATGAGTAGGGTAAATTACACTTGCTCTATGAATCAAATGGCTTGGGGGAGGGTTATATTAACCCATTAAATGAAGGAAGAAAGAAAGAGTAGTCAGTAAAATAAATAAATATATAAATTAATTAAATTAATTACCGGTAATTAGTTAATGTCAAAGGTCATCCAACAGGTCAACTGGGGTCGAAGGTCATATGGGGTCAGCGGGGTGAAACAGTATCCTATCAGCTGGGGCTTTATAAACTTTTGTGCTGTGATTGCATAATATTAACCCTTTATTATAAAATGAAGAAAGAAAAAAAGATATAGCTGATATATTAACAAATGTGTGAGTGTCTGTGTCCTCATGTTTCATCATGTAGTATTTATCCACATGTGGCCACAAGATTTTGGCCACATTGATACATTTATGTGTTTGCTATCTAAGGCCAAGGAAAGTCGACTTTGAGTTTCCGTCACCGCCCTCACTTCATTTTCTGACCCTCACTTGAATTCATTATTGTGATTTTCCAAAAAATACCAATGAAAACTGGTTATATTTGCAAAAAGAATTATGAATATCCCTTTATTTTTTGTGGAAAAATCAAAATCAAAACATACATTTTGCTGTCAATCTTTGTAATATACTTTTGAATCTCATTTGGGCTAAACATCCATCTTCAAGTGAGTGAGCAGCAAATAACAACACATTTTACATGCGTGTTGGTCATATAATGAAAGGCAGACAAATAATGAATAATGAATAATGAAAAAGTTACCTCACTTGTTTTCAGAAATTATGTGACGGAAACTCAAAATTGACTGTTAGGGGTACAGGGTTCAAACTTGGTGAGAACAAACTTAATGATCAGGGGAACATTTTGGAACACTTTGCAGGGGCCAGGTCAAAGGTTATCTGGGGTCAAATCTCATAATTTGATTTTCTGGATATCTGTAAGGGGCAAGGGTGAAATTAAGTGGGTGATGGGAGCCGTTTGGCCCCCAGAAGCTCTGAAATGGCCCCTGGTTCTATCTCAATTGTAGTTGACCAGGGGACACTTTTCTCACAAAACTAGCCCCCTGGATAGTGAACTAAATTCAAAGCAACAAGTGCTTAATTTTACTCATCCAGGACATCTTTATTTTTATTGACCCTCTTAAGTGGAAATGGCCCCTGGATCCTTCCAATCTTGGTGAACCAGGGACCATTTTTTTGCCAAAGTGGCCCCTGGTTCAAGCTCTCTTATTTTCACCCTTGGTAAGGGGTATGGGGCTCAAACGCACTAGTGACAACAAATCTCATGACCAGGGAAACATTTTTCAGGGGTCAGGTCAAAGCTCATGCAGAGGTCAAATTTTTCGAAACGCATTTTCTGGGTATCTGTAAGTACAGGGCTCAAACTCTTTGACAACAAAACTTAATGACCAGGGGAACATTTTGGAATACTGTGCAGGGGTTATCTGGGGTCCAATCTTAGAATTGCATTTTCTGGACATCTGTAAAGAGTACGGGGCTCAAATTTTGTGAAAATAAACCTCGATGACCAGGGGAACATTTTTGGAACATTTTGCCGGGGTCAGATACCTCCAAAACACCAACATGCCCCAGCTAGGTTTGTGGTCTATGACCACCATTTGCCACTAGTCTTTCTTTCTTTCTTTCTGGCAATTAATTTCAAAATGCTTCTCCTCCTACATGTTACACCCTACAATTACATAACTTGCACATATGTATCGGCTATATCCAATGCCCATAGGGTGCAAACAGAATTGGGGTCAAAGGTCATTAAGGGGGCATTACCGGTATATAATCAAATACCTTCAAAATGCTTCTTCTGCCACATATTACATAGCACAATGACGTCACTTACACATGTGCATCGGCTTTACCCAGTGCCCATACCTTGCACACAGAATTGGGGTCAAAGGTCATTAAGGGGGTAAAATCTATTTTGCCTTATCTCGATATCTGTAAGGGGTGTAGGGGCTCACACTCAGTGACAACAAATCTCATTACCTGGGGAACATTTTACAGGGGTCAGGTCAAAGGTCATGCAGAGGTCAAATTTTAGAAATGCATTTTCTGGACATCTGTAAGGGGTACAGTGCTCTAACTCTGTGACAACAAACTTAATGACCAGGGGAATATTTTGGAACACTTTGCAGGGGTCATGTCAAAGGTTAACTGGGGTCAAATCATATAATTTCATTTTCTGGATATCTGTATGGGGTATGGGGCTCAAACTCAGTGACAACAAATCTCATGACCATGGGAACAGTTTGAAGGGGTCAGGTGAAAGGTCATGCAGAGGTCAAATTTTAGAAATGCATTTTCTGGACATCTGTAAGGGGTACGGGGCTCAAACTCTGTGATAACAAATGTACTGACCAGGGGAACACTTTGGAATGCTGTACAGGGGTCAGGTCAAAGGTCATCTGGGTCAAATCGTAAAATTTAACTTTCTGGGCATCTGCAAGTCGTATGGGACTCAAACTTGGTGACAACAAACCTCATGACCAGGAGAACATTTCTCGAACATTTTGCAGGGGTCAGATACCTCCAAAACACCAACATGCCCCAGCTAGGTTTGTGGTCTATGACCACCATTTGCCACTAGTTCTTTCTTCCTTCCTTCTTTCCTTCCCCACGCCAAAAAGCAACTGGGGTGTTAGGGTTAAATACTTTCAAATTTCAGGTATGCATCAAAAGGTCAACTTGAACACAACTTAACAGAATCAGTTCTCCAGATTCCAACACAAAACTTACACATGTATACATATCTCAGTTGCCAGTCTGTAATGTTAAACTGACTGAAGGCATATCAAGTCTAGTTTTCACTTTGTTTGAATGATTGTGACCCTATTCTCTACCTATGAAATTTCATCACATGTGGTAACATATTATAAGTAGCTCTTATTTTGCAAATTTAAAGATTTTTCTATCTCAAAGATGTTCCTTTAAACAAATTTTGCCCACAAGGTGTTCTCCTCATGAGATTCTAGAACATACCCTAACATTTCAAGAGGAAATGACTAAATGTCACAAATCAAAATTCATGCCAATGCTGGGCGTTTCCATTATCACGCCACTGGTTTTAAACCCCCACCAACCTTCTCTGAATCCAGAGGATGATTTAAGGAAGCCCCATCATGCACTGCAAAAGTGTTATCACTAGTGTTTCAACTGCCACTTTACTTTTCAAATCCCCTTGAACTCTGTGCAAAAGATGTTGTCTTAGAATTGCCCGTGTGTCATTATTACTTGGTCGATTTCAGATCTAAAGTGGTGTATGCATGAAGGATAATTCACACCTTCTGTAGCCAACATAAAATGTGAAATCGACCAACTTTTTGAAGGTATTTTTACTGTAAATATATCTGTCCAAATTCAAATTTAACCATGCACGTGTGTATGCAGTGGGCGGGCAGTGGTGTCATGTTCACTCACACAGCTGTGCTAACCGCAAGACTTGCTGGGAAGTGCTTAAATCATCCTCTGCTCTGAATCAGTAGCAAGAACGTCTTTACCACAAACGGACTGCAAGTGCCAATTGCTCTTTGCAGAACTTCAAATATAGCTGAATTTGCGGGTTGGATAAACCAAACTGCTTGAACAGAAACTGACTGAAAGTGACACTCATTGCTCTTCATCATTTGCAGAATTTCAAATCTTGCTCAGAAAACAAACTTGCTTTGATAAACCAACCTGCTTGAATGGAAACTGACTGAAAGTGACACTAATTGCTTTACATCATTTGAATTTTGAATGTAGCTGAGAAAACCAACTTGATTGGATAAACCAACTTTGTTATACTACCAAACGGAAGCTTAAACAGAAAGAAGTGACCAGCAGCAACAATTTGTTTACAATCAAAAGTTTAGCTGTCGTCATATATTACAGCATCTTTGACAGTGTCAAGAAGGTCAGAATCCAGACTTGATTGGGTGAACCACTTTGTGATAGCAGCAAAATTAGAGCCATATTCCTCATCTGCAATACTGAATCAATTCAAAATGAAAGGTAAGTGTTTAATTCACTTCTTTTGATTTCTTTTATTAAATGTGCTTCTTACAAGAATGCCGAATAAAGATTTAAATTGTTAAATGGAAACAAATTTTGTTGTATATTTTCTGACCATCAAGGAAAGCCTTCTTGATGGTCAGAAAAGAATCTTATAGCATACAGCTATAACAAGCTACTAATCCTGTGCATAGGTGAATAAAATCACATAAGGACAACTTCAAAAAATGTGTCTAATAGGAAAGAAAAAGTAGTCAACACCACCCCTCCTATTACTTTAGACTGTGGCATAAAATTTGCTTGCAATTCCTAATGGGTGATGTACATTATCCAAAATGAGAATCCAAGTAAATGAGAAGTTATTATTCATGTTAGAGAAGTTGCTGATAACCTTTCATGTTACATATGGAAAAAGGCATAAAAAGTAAAAGGATTCTGATGTACAATGGACATTTTATATATTTCAAGAACTACAATATCCACACTAGATACATGTACACATGGTGAGACAGGGGAGATTTAAAGTGAAACATGTAATTTTATCAGATACTTGTCATATACATGTACTTATAGCAATAAAATATATGATGAATAGGATCAATTAGGGATTCAATCATGTTTCACCGTTGTTCTTCACCGATTATTTATAAAATCAATAAATTGGTTACTGTTAATTGTGAATATATATGAATCTGTACATGTAATGATATTGATCAACACAATTTTACCAGTAATTCTGATTAATTAGTTGATAGTTTATTAATTACAAGCATCATCGACAGTCGATCCTAAGATCGAATACATTTGGTTCTGGTGCCCCAAGTGAATTGCGTATGGGTGTTAATTACGTAAAAGTGGACATTGTCGCTAAATTTATTTTTGCACTTTTCGTGTTCTAAGCTGCTATCGCGAAAATAACCACACATATAATATTTGTTTTGTGTTTTGGTTAATGTAAGGAAACTTAGAATCATGAATTTAAAAACAAGGGAAACAGTTCAAAATTGGCAAAATGCAAAAAATTAATCACATAAATATTTCCACCTTTACAGTATATTTCATACAGCTATTGAAAGTATGACAAAACATGGTGTTCCAAGTTCATCTCACAAAGTTCTAACAGAATAGTGTGTTTATGGAATTTAACGTAATATAAAGTTTTCCTAGACCAAGCGAGTGGAAAAAACATAATTAGACCCTGATTTGGGAAAAATCTGGGCTTTAAGTAGTGCTTGAAACAATTGGTATAGAGTGTATGCAATAAACCAACCGAAACGGTAACACAATTGATATGGCAGCCATGTTGGAGGACAGTTCTAAGATAGCTTAAGATGACAGAGGGGCAGGTCTCAAGATCGATTCCACAACCATTCCACAACATACCTATCACCTGTTTTATTGTATTATCATGCGAATCGCCCCGTGGTACCTTACGGAGGACAGAATTTTATTTTAACCCTTACACCCAAAAAAACCACAGAATACCACGATGAAAAATTCTGTGCATGCATGCATCCCAGGGTCCCAGCAATTAGCCATGTAGCTCCTGGTCCGCGATTGTGTGGTTGGCATGCGGAGGTCAAAGGTTCGAATCCCGGGGGTGCCAAGTCAAAAATTCTTCTTCTTGACAAATTCGGATCTTCTGTGACTTCCGATAGCAAAAAACCTGGGTCAGTGTTAGGGTTAGTTAAGATGTATTTTTCCAGGTTAGGGCCTATGTTAACCCTTACACCCAAAAAAACCACAGAATACCACGATGAAAAATTCTGTGCATGCATGCATCCCAGGGTCTGCGATGACGCAATCACCTAAGTGTCAAATGCTCACGGAATTGCAGGCCGGGCAGCAATTAGCCGTGTAGCTCCCGGTCCGCGATCGTGTGGTTGGCATGCGGGGGGTCAAAGGTTCGAATCCCGGGGGTGCCAAGTCAAGATGTATTTTTCCAGATTAGGGCCTATGTTAAGGGATCTAAAATGAGCGTTTATTGTGTTTCGACAGTATTTTTGTGGGACATGAGAGCACCTCAGACCTATCGAATTGCATTCTGAATCTGAAGCATGTCTTTCTGATATCAAATAATTTTCATTTTTGAAAATTACAATATAATACTAAATTTTATGACAAATTATAAAAATTTGATATTTTTCAAATTTTTGATATATAACAGTCCTCGAAGTAAATTTTATAAATCTAATGATATATTCTTAAAGTGTATGTAGCAGGAAGGAAAAGCCAACGGTCAATTGAAAATTTTGACCTTTCATATTGAAGATATGGATTTTTTCCCAAGACCTAATTTTTTGTGTGTGTTTTGGGAAAAAAATCCATATCTTCAATCTGAAAAGTCAAAATTTTCAATTGATCGTCGTGGATTTTCATCCCACCTACATACACTTTAAGTATAAATCATCAGATTTATAAAGTTTACTTCAATACTATTAAATATCAAAAATATCAATTTTAATGATTTGCCATAAAATGTGTATTAAATTATAATTTCAAAAATCAAAATTATTTGATATCAGAATGACATTCTTCATATTCAGAATGCAATTCGATATGTCTGATGTGCTCTAATGTCCCAAAATAAATACTGTCCAAACATTCATACCCAGCCCTTAACCCTTACACCCAAAAAAACCACAGAATACCACGATGAAAAATTCTGTGCATGCATGCATCCCAGGGTCTGCGATGACGCAATCACCCTAAGTGTCAAATGCTCACGGAATTGCGGGCGGGCAGCAATTAGCCGTGTAGCTCCCGGTCCTTGATCGTGTGGTTGGCATGCGGAGGTCAAAGGTTCGAATCCCGGGGGTGCCAAGTCAAAAATTCTTCTTCTTCTTGAAAAATTCGGATCTTCTATGACTTCCGATAGCAAAAAACCTGGGTCAGTGTTAGGGTAAATGAGGATGACTCTGTCATGAGTGATGTCGTATTGCATACCCTCTAGTCTTATATGCAGAATAATAACTGTATTTAGCTCTGCACCAGGATATTCCATTTACAAAACCACCATAAACATATTTTTCTGGATAACACTTTTTTTGTCCAAAATGCTTCACTTTAAGCTTAATTTTCTAAGAATATTTCTACAATTTCTTCTTTTTTTTAAAATTTAATTTCAGAATTTGTGATCATCACTCTGATAAATTGCTTCATTCTAGTGCTGACCAATGCCCAGCAAGAAACCCAAAGTTGTAACAGCTGCTGTCAAGGGCCTGCTGGGACCCAAGGGGCCAGGCATCCCTGGGGTACCAGGAAGTAATGGACTACAGGGATATGTAGGTCCCAAGGGAGAGAGCGGAGCGAGTGTCAAGGGAGATGCTGGACAACATGGTGAGAAAGGGGACATTGGGAATCCAGGAAATATTGGTCCTATGGGATCAAAAGGAGAGAGTGGCATAAGAGGTCCCCCAGGAAATGTTGGTCCAATGGGAATAGTTGGACCTGTGGGATCTCCAGGATTAAAAGGTTCCCCAGGTGGTCCCAAGGGACCTCCAGGTGTACCCGGGGTCAAAGGTCAAAAAGGTGAAATAGGACTAGGTCGACTGTCAGCTTTTTCAGCAGCGAGGAGTACCAGCTTCAGACCATCCTCAATTGGTCAAGCTTTACCGTTTGAACAAGTTCACACCAATTTTGGAGATGACTTTGATAAAGTGTCAGGACGATTTACGTGCCAGGTCCCTGGCTTGTACATGTTTACATATGGTATTGGAACTTATGGTGATAATCAGGGAGTTTGCCTGTACAAAAATGATGTCAGAATTAACTGTATAAATAGAAATCCAGCAAATGATAATCAGGTAGAAGTGACAAGCAATGCAGCGGTATTGCAACTTTCTACAGGTGAACATGTGTGGCTTTGGTGTGCGGTTCAGGAAAACTAATATACAGTAGTCACTGGTTGTATACCACTTTTTCTGGTGTGATTTTACATCAAATCTAAGAAGCACATAGTAATGGTATCAACTTTATACAAAGGTGTTAAAACAAGGACTTATTAGTACAAGAAGGACCTATCTGCAATAGCTGCCCTGTAGACATTTGATAATTTCTGTACACATCTGAAAAATGACACCTGGCAGCTATTGCAGATAGGGTCTTCTTGCCCTTTGGGCAGGTGGTGTATGACGTGCAGTCCCTAAATTCAGTAAATTTTCATAAATCAACCGTGTAATTGAATGGGATTATTTTGAAATTTTAAAACGCTTGAAATATCACAAACAAATAGGCCTATGTTGATAAATAATATAAATACAAGCTAAAACCGTTGGGGTTCGATAATGAACCCCACAAAACTAACAGTATATGGAAAATACCATACGGCCGGGCGGTTTCACGAGTTGCCGGCTCGATCATGTCATCCGCCGCCTGCTTAGGGAGTGTTCATAAACACTTTGGTGGGGGGTGGAAAAGTTGAACCTCAGACATTAAAAAATTTTGATCCCCTAAAAATGGGTGGATTTTTTTTATTTCCCCCTTTTTATGGTCTAACATTTTGTTGACCCACCCTTTATGTCCTAAAAAAGAAACCAAAAATATATGTCATTAACTCATTAGCTAAAAATTACCGTTTGGAGTTATTACTCATTGGAGTCATAGTACACCTAAATTGTAAAGTGTGAACATTTTGTTGATTTTAAGCTTGAGAATACAATTGAATACTTAACATTTAATTTGGAATGTGCATGCCTTCTGGTATATTTTACCCCAGACTTTTACCCTCAAATTTTTTGACCCCCCCCCCCCATTAAAAAAATCAGATTTATTTGATTTAAATCGGATTTTTTTATTTAAATCGATTTAAAAAAAATTATTCCAAGAACTGCTATATACCCCATGATAAAGTCAAAAGACTACCAGTGGAATGCTAGTCATATGCACAGTCCTACCAGGTATTTACAAAAAAAATTAAAACATGTTTTTACATGTGAAAATTTCAAAGATAAAAATTGGTGAAATCATCGAGAAAAACCTTTTGAATTTTGCACCTTGAAAATGAATTTTTAGCAATAGATAAAGTGACATCATAGAGGTATTTTAATTGTATCCAAAAGTTGTAGAATTATTAGGAATGAAGTAAAACAGTCAATTTAAGAAAGAAATTAACTTATATTTATCAAAATTGGTATCCAAAAGTTGTAGAATTATTAGGAATGGAGTAAAACAGTCAATTTAAGAAAGAAATTAACTTATATTTATCAAAATTGGTATCCAAAAGTTGTAGAATTATTAGGAATGAAGTAAAACAGTCAATTCAAGAAAGAAATTAACTTATATTTATCAAAATTGGTAAAAAATGAAAAAAAGTTGATTTAAATCTGTGACTTTAAAAAAAAATCAAGTGATTTAAATCGTGATTTAATCAATGATTTAAATCAGCATGATTTAAATCAAACAACCCTGTTTCCCCCATATTTTTCAACCCCCCGCCAAAGAATTTATGAACACCCTTGTATCTCTCAAAAATGTGTTACCTAGAAGATTACAACTTTGTGGGAACATGGTATGTGACTAACCAACAAACACAAAATGTGCTACAGAAAATGTTTAAGTGTCGGGGTATATAAAGAGTATAAAAACATGTTTAAAGAACATTCAAAAAACATTTTTGAAAACTTGCTGCAAAACATTCTAAACAGAATGTTGTTTAAGTGTTAACAAAATATTTTGCAAAAATGCTTACCTAAAATATTTTACAATAACGTTTTAAAAACATTTTCATGACCTGACCCGACATTTAAATGTTATTAGGGAGTGTTCATAAATAGTTTGGTGGGGGGGGTTGGAAAATATTGGGGGGGTCAAAAATTTTGGATCCTAAAAAGGGGGATAAAAAAAAAACTCAGTCCTTAATAGGGGGGATCAAAAAATTTGAGGGTAAAATTCCGGGGTAAAATGTACGAGAAGGCATGTACATTCCAAACATTTTGGAGCGTGCATGGATGTTAAGTATTCAATTTTGTCATCTCAAGCTACAAATCAATAAATTGTGTGCACTTTACAATTTGGGTGTAACACTATGACTCCAATGAGTAATACTCCAAATGGTAATTTTTAGCTAATGGATAAATCCCCCCAATATTTTGATAGGGGGGATGGTCCATACAATCATCCCAATGTTGATGCCTGTATAATGGGTTTCTAACCAAAATTAACCCCATATTTGGTCATTTTAAACTAAAGAGTGCCAATTTTTTTGCGCTTCACGCAAATTAATTCCGGTTTTGTACTATATTTCACCGGTTTAACTTCAATATGGCTTTTTTTGCGAGCCGCGCGCATTTGTACCATATACTTATTTTGTTGCCAAAAAGCACTGGATTCACTGGACTTCAAGAAATTTTTTCCAACACCAATGTCAAAAAGAAATCTATGCCACTGTTAATGGTGTATATTTTTGGTTTCTTTTTAGGACATGAAAGGGGGATCAAAAAATTTTAGACCATAAAAGGGGGATAAAAACCCCCACCCTTTTGGGGGGTCAAAAAATTTTTGACGTCTGAGGTTCCAACTTTTCCAACCCCCCCCCCCCACCAAAGTATTTATGAACACTCCCTTTGAACGTTTTGAATAAACATTCTAAGAACATTTTGGTGTTTGCTGGGTAGTGCCAATTTAGTGGCAGTAAGTCTATTTTAGCCTGTTTGATTTTTGTAATGAAACATTTAAGTTGTGATTAAATAGAAATTGTTATACAGATTTTTCTTCTCATAAGTAATTGTGGTCAATGAATTTTCCTCGAGTTAAAAAACCAAGGACATGTTGCTATTAAGTTTGTGTGCCATTTATGCTTTAGGGTTGGTCTTAACCCTGGAATTCCTCCAACTGTCTTGGGCCATGTGACTTCCCCCCTCTAAAGGTACATAAAAACTGTAAGAAAGTGGGAGAAATATGGAATTATCAGAAATTATTCTTCATCGATGAAAGAACACATATTTTAGATACTAATTGTGTAAAAAATCCCAATTTCTCCTGATATAAAAAGGGCTTGGGTTAAAGGGTAGGTCACCCACTTTTGCACAGTATTTTTTGTGGGACCTGAGAGTACATCAGACATATCAAATTGCATTTCGAATACGAGGAATGTCCTTCTGATATCAAATAATTTTGATTTAAAAAAAAAAATTGTGATACAATAAAAAGTTTAGGGTAAATTTTTGACATTTTTGACATTTAACAGTCCTCAATGTAAACTTCATAAATCTAATGATATCTACTTAAAGTGTATGTAGCTGGGATGAAAAGCTGACCATCAATTGCAAATTTTGACCTTTCATATTGAAGATATATATTTATTTCCCAAAAAGATCTTTTTTTGTGTGTTTTTGGAGAAAAAATATATATCTTCAATACAAAAGGTCAACATTTTCATATGATTGACGGCTTTTCATCCAAGCTACATACACTTTAGAAGTATATATCATTAGATTTAAAAATTCAAAATTCAAAGAACAGACCTTCCAGAATAGGTAGTCGTTACTCTGAGTTTCATGCCTAACTTGAGTAAAATGTTGTTATCATTAGATTTATATAATTTACTTTTAGGACTGTTAAATTTCAAAAATATCAATTTTTAATCATTTGCCACAAAATTTGTATTATATCGCGAATTTCAAAAAATCAAAATTATTTGATATCAGAAGGACATTCTTCGTATTCAAAATGCAATTCGATACATCTGATGTACTCTCAGATCCCACAAAAAATACTGTGCAAATGTGGGTGACCCACCCCTTAAGACCAATCTTAACATGCCAAGTTTTGATGGATTTGAAATTTTGTATTTAAAAAAATAGAATTAAGAAAGATGGTAAACTTGATTTGAGGCATTTTAATCTGCCAATCAGTGCAATATATTTTTGCACTTTTATGAATGGTATTTGCTTGAACTTTTTATGTCTTTTATAAAACTTTATAATAATGTATGTCTTTCTATTAATATAGTACATGTATATTTTATATGCTGTGTTGATTTGTATTTTGTAATTCTACATAAAATAATTTTGATGTGTGTATAAGGATCCCCACACTCTTAGAAAAAAGATTCCAAGTATAGAACCTTAAAAGGTATGTAGAACCTTAAATAGTTTTGAGAAGAACTAAAAAGGTTCTACAAAGGCCAGAAAGAACCATTTTAGTCATGAAAATGGTTCTGTAAAGACCAGAAAGAACCATTTTGTGGTTCTAGCAATTGTATAGAACCCTCTTCTCTTGAGCTGATCTGTATGTAGAACAACTAGAACCTTTTTTCTAAGAGTGCACTTAGTGCAGTGAGTCCCCGTTTGTAATTGTCACTAACAATAGTACCCTTTATGTGAGCAATCAAGTTGCAACCCCATGGGCATAACCGAGGGGAGGGATGGCAGTAATGGCAGACAGCCCACTTTAAAACATATTTCCAGGTGAAATCTGGAGAAAAAGAATAAAAATTAATATTGAATACATTAATTTTCTGAGGCGCTTAGTCTGCCCCACCCACCCCACCCCATTTTGCCACTGCAGCCATGATACCCATCTGAGTGACCAGGCTGACCTGCCACCCCCTTCATGGCAATTACTCAACACTGTATCTTGGCATGAGCTATTCCTTTTGAAAACTTCACCCCCATTTGAGGAAGAATTTGAAATTCAAACCAAATTCAACAGTTTTAGTCACTCAAGATTCAGTCATTTCCATCCAAAACAATGCAAAAAGCATGGAAGATTAAAAAATTTCAAATAAAATTTCCCAAGTAGGGGCAAATTGTATGAAATCCAAATGGATAATTTAAACTCTCTCCAAGAAGGTGTCTACTGCAGACGACAAGTTTCAAACACATTTTTTTTTATTCTAAAATTTCATAATTGTACATTTTCATGACCATATTTGGAAACAGCATTGAAAATGCATTAAAATGAGTACAAACAAGACTAAAACTCAAAACTTGTACTTTTTATGTTGCAACCTATGGCTAGCAGCCTAGCACGCAGAGCATATAAAATAGCCTAAACAAAAAATTGTAGATAAGTCTTCATTAAGGACCATCGGGCTGAGGGTGCGACAAGTAAGGGGAAAGGGGCAGTGGCATCTCCTACATGGGGTGTGTGGACCTTAAATGGAACAGTCTAGTAGTTCATTGCTCTGTCCTAGACATGACTGTGATTCATCCAGTATCTGATGCCAGCAAGTTTGAGGCATTATCTTCTAACACACATCCAAAAAGACCTAAAAAGCCTGGAGAATTCCCTGTGCACTCTCCATCTGTCCTAAATGACTTCAACTGCCAAGAAATGCCCAACCAATATGAATCATTTAAGCTGTTTTTCATCTACCTAAGCTCCTTGGGAGTTGTCCACGGCTCTTAGCATCATAGCCATATTTTACTTTGTATTTTGTTGGTTTATCCAGGGAACATTTTTATTAACATAGATGACCCTGGTTTTTCTTGCTGAAGGAGTAACTCCATTTGATATTCACACTCCCTGTGTGGGACATTAAAGTCATGTGTTCCATAGGGGGTGTATGTATTTCAACTGGAATAGTCTATTACAAATTTTAGCAAACATGAGGTGTTCTCCTCATGAGATTCAAGAACATACCCTGAAATTCCAAGAGGAAATGACTAAATGTCGCAAATTGACATTCATGCCAATGCTGGGCATTTCCATTATCACACCACTGGTTTTAACCCCCACCAACCTTCTCTGAATCAGTAGCAAGAATGATTTGAACACAAATGGACTGAAAGTATCAACTGCTCTTCATCATTTGCAGAACTTCAAATACAGCTAAGGAAACAAACTTGGTTGGATAAATCAAACTGCTTGAACAGAAACCGACTGAAAGTGACACTCATCCATCATTCATAGAATTTTAATTCTTGCTGAGAAAACAAACTTGGTTTGATAAACCAAACTGCTTGAACAGAAACTGACTGAAAGTGACAATCATTGCTTTATACACCATTTGAATTTTGAATGTAGCTGAGAAAACAAACTTGTTTGGATAAACCAACTTTGTGTTACTACCAAAACAGAGCTTAAACAGAAAGGAGTGACCAGCAGCAACAATTTGTTTTCAATCAAAAGTTTTGTCATCGTCATATAGCATCTTTAACAGTGTCAAGAACAACAGAAACCAGACTTGATTGGATAAACCACTTAATGATAGCAGCATAATTAGAGTCATACTCCTCGTTTGCAACGTTGAATCAATTCAACATGAAAGGTAAGTGTCTAAATGAAATATTCTACATGATATGAGGATAACTGTAATTTTATGGAAAGTAAGCTGAATTATACTCGATCGCCGAGCGATTGCGATTAAACGCTTTTGGAAAGCGATGGGCAATCGCCAAATTTTGTGATGCATCACCCGTCGCTTTTGCGATTGCAGACGATAATTAAAATATTCTAAATGCCACAAAATACATTTTTAAAACATTCGTTGCTGTCAATAATTATTGCTTTGAATTAATTCATCACCAAAAATTAATAATCGAGAAAGGTAAATTAATTAGCAAAATAATAGATCCAGATGGTTGTATATGATTGGTTGACACATTCAAGTGTCAAGCAATATCGCAGGGAAGTTGAGATTTCTTCAACTTGCAAAAGCGACGTCAATATTTGCCTCAGCGATTTGAATCGATTGATCGGCTCGATGCTCTGGAAATGTAAATAAACACTGAGCATGTGTGAGAATCGCTTTTCTGCAAAAGCGATTGAGTATAAATTCAGTTTTACACTTGATTTTCAAACTATATTATAAGGATGTAATGTCTGAAAACAAAGACCCATATAGTATAAATATTGGTGCTTGAACTTTATAATAATTAACACAGTACTTTATATTGTTGATAAAGCAGTTTAATGCCACGAAACAAATGGTTTAAAATTTCGTATTTTGGTAATGGAAACAAGACTTTGAGACCTTCCAGTGCTGATAGCATAGCATATTTAACCTTATTAACACCCTCCCCTAATAAGTGCCCCAACAGAATTTTCAAGAAATAACTGTCCAAGTACTCTCTTAAATTGACCGATTGAAATATTTCAATATTTTCCAACGATTGATGATAGGAATCAATCTAAATAGATTGAAATGGATTTTTGGATTGACTCTTACTCTTTTTGTAGACTGATTTCACCATCCAATCATGGTTTACTCTTAAATTAATGTACTGCCAAATGGCATGTGCTGCATATGTTTGAAATGAAATATTTACACAGCGAATTTGCAAATTCGCTGTGTACTGTCTTTTGCCAATTCTTCTTCTTACAAGCCGACGACGAACGTCGGCTTGTACTGTCTTCTTCGCGTTCTTCTTCTTTCTTTCTTCTGTCGACCACATTAAATGCGTATAACTCAGTCACGGGTTGCGTATTTTAACTAAACGTTGTCAGAAGGACCGTTGGCATTGCCCGCACATGTCATATGACTTTGAACTACGTGTGACCTTTGACCTAGATAAAGAGGTCAACAATGTGATTTTTCTTCAAAATGTATCTTCTCCTACAAACAACATGAGATGATGACACGGTTTGGTCCCATAACTCGTCTATGGTCGGTGTATATAGGGTGTTCATTGATAAGGGTCAAAGGTCATTAAGGGGTCATTTCCGGTTACAGTCTGAAAAACTTGTAAATAATATTCAAAAAATCACTGTCTTTACAAATTACATAGCAGAGTGTCGCCATTAGCACACATGCATTGCTACTAGACGGGTCTTTAGGATGCCTACAGTTTTGGGGTCAAAGGTCATTAAGGGGTTACTTCGGTCAAAAACCAAAATTATCAAAAATGTTCAAAAAACATTTTATCTCAAAAGATAAACAGACCAGAATAATATAACCATCATACATGAATCAGTGTTCCCTGATGTATGCATGGTATTTTGTCGGTGTACGTAAGGTTTTTTTTTCATTGAGGTCAAAGGTCATTAAGGGGTCAAAAGGTCAATCAAAATTTTTAAAAATCAAAATCCATGTATAAGTTCCGATTAAGCTGAAATTCACCAGGAATCTTTCTTATGACATCCTAAGCGCAATGCAAGAGCAGTTGACCCCATCCGTGGCCCAAGGGTCAAGTTATAGGGGCCAAAGGTCAAATTTCGAAATTGGTCCAATCGAGCTCAAATTCAACAGGAATTATTCTTACGACATTCTAAACATGTTAAAAATATTTATGACCCCAAAGGTCAAAGTTTAGGGGTCAAAGGTCAAATTTCTAAATTGCTCAAGCTTGACCCATCAACAGGTCGGCTTGTGTGTCATGTCTCGCATGACAATTTCTATATAGCTCTTGTTACCTAGCCGGGACACCGGCTAGGTCTTGAAATGCTACCGGATCTTTCTTTCTTCTGGCAACAAATTTCAAAATGCTTCTTCTCTTACATGTTACATGCTACAATGGCGTCACTTGCACATATGCATTGTCTATATCCAGTGTCTATAGGGTGTTCACAGATTTGGGGTCAAAAGGTCATTTAGGGGTCATTTCGGTATAATACCAAATATCTTCAAAATGCTTCTTCTTCCACAAATTACATGTGATGGTGACATGCTTAGGTCATGTGACTTGACTTTGGTTGGTGTCTATAGGGTGTTCACAGATAAGGGGTCAAAGGTCATTAAGGGGGTCATTTCTGGTCAGAATGCTAAAAATATTCAAAAATCACTGTTTTTACAAATTACATAGCAGAGTATTGTCATTAACACACATGCATTGCTACTAATAAAGGTCTTTGGGGTGTCTACAGTTTCGGGGTCAAAGGTCATTAAGGGTCGCTTCGGTCAAAAACCAAAAATCATAAAATATGTTCATTTTTTAAATCTCAAAAGCGTAACCAGACCAGAGTGACATAAACTTCATATATGCATTAGTGTTACCCGATGCATGCACGGTATTTTTATTTTTTGGTCAAAGGTCATTTAGATGTCATTTCGGTTTTAAGCTAAATAACTTCAAGAATTTTTATCTCCATAACTAAGCATAGTAGATTTTTTTTTTTTAAACTGTAACAATGCATTTTCGTGGTGTACATAAGGTTTTTTTTATATTGGGGTCAAATGTCATTAAAGAGGTCAAAACGTCAAATTTGCAAAAAAATGTTTAAAATTACGGAAAAGTAGCTGTATCTCAGCCTATGGAAGGCGGATAAAGCCCCTACATGCTACAGTGATGCACCATTAATGGTGTGAGGCGTCCATAAACTTTAAGACAGGCATTTCCGGCTCCGGCTAGGTCCAGATCTGTAACCAGATCTAGTTTCTTTCTTTCTTTCTGGCAACCAGCCTCTTCTCTTACATGTTACATGCTACAATGGCGCCACTTGCACATATGCATTGCCTATATCATATGTCTATAGGGTGTTCACAGATTCGGGGTCAAAGGTCATTAAGGGGTCATGTCCGGTGCATAAAAAAAAACCTTCAAAATGCCTCTCCTGCCGCAAATTACATAGCACGATGGCGTCACTTGCACATATACATTGGCTATATCCAGTGTCTATAGGGTGTTCACAGATTAGGGGTCAAAGGTCATTAAGGGTCATTTCCGGTCTGAAAGCTAAAATATTCAAAAATCACTGTTTTTACAAATTACATAGCAGAGTGTTGTCATTAGCACACATGCATTGCTATCAATCAGGGTCTTTGGGGTGTCTACAGTTTTGGGGTCAAAGGTCATTAAGGGGTCGCTTTCGGTCAAAAACCAAAAATCATCAAATATGTTCATTTTTTTTTATCTCAAAACGTAACCAGACCAGAGTGACATAAACTTCATATATGCATTAGTGTTACCTGATGTATGCACGGTATTTTTATTTTTTTGGTCAAAGGTCATTTAGACGTCATTTCCGGTTTTAAGCTAAATAACTTCAAGAATTTTTATCTCCATAACTAAGCATAGTAGATTTTTTATATTTAAACTGTAACAATACATTTTCTCGGTGTATATGAGGGTTTTTTATATTGGGGTCAAAGGTCATTAAGGAGGTCAAAACGTCAAATTTGCAAAAAAATGTTTAAAATTGGCACAATCGAGCTCAAATTCAACAGGAACGATTCTTACGACATTCTAAACATGTAAAAAATATTTATGACCCCAAAGGTCAATGTTTACTTTGGGGTCAAAAGGTCAAAATATGGTTGCCAGATAGCTATTCGCTGTGTACCCAGATTCTATTGACTCTAGTTCACAACTGTTTTAGAGTGAATATGTTTTCAATTGGAAAGGATTTGTCCTTAATTTGAGTCTTCAAAAGATTGAAAATCAATCCTTTCTACTGAATATTAAATCGAAAACGATTTGCCCCTAACTTTAACCTAGAGTCCGAAGTTTGCCGTTTTCTAAAATCCATTTTGCGTGTTGTAATCCGTGTTGTAAAATTTGTAAATCTGCGTCATGACTAAAGCTTAAAATGTATAAACAATGATATTATTGTCACAATAAAGTATTCAATATCGCGATCAATATGCTCTGATTGGAATATTCTCGCGATAACAGGCCGACTTTTACAATGTTTGGAGGGATATAGGGGGTTCATGCCTTGGTA
This sequence comes from Amphiura filiformis, assembly GCF_039555335.1. Classification (NCBI taxonomy): domain Eukaryota; kingdom Metazoa; phylum Echinodermata; class Ophiuroidea; order Amphilepidida; family Amphiuridae; genus Amphiura; species Amphiura filiformis. Next base: position 19,634,653 of record NC_092647.1, on the reverse strand, counting down.
ATATACCTTTATTTCGGTGTTATTAAACAGTATTTTTATCATAAAAATTGACATACACAACTCATGATTGTTGTTAACATTTATTTCTCTTATCTTTTAACAATTTTTGTCACATTATACAAAAATGCCATTTTCCGTGTTGTACCTCCGATTCCGTGATTTTCTTCCGTTTTCCGTAAAATGGAAAACTTCGGACTCTACTAAAATTACTCCTTTTGACTGATAAAAAAGACTGAAAAATTCAAATCATTCAACTAAATATACAATCGAAAATGATTTGTCCTTTATTGGTAAAATGGAAAACTTCGGACTCTACTAAAATTACTCCTTTTGATTGATAAAAAAGACTGAAAAATTCAAATCATTCAACTAAATATACAATCGAAAATGATTTGTCCTTAATTCGGGACGGTAAAAGATTGAAAATTCAATCTTTTTAATTGAATATTCAAGCAGGAAATTTAAGAGAGTATCAAGCACCCCCCTTTTAATGCATCTGTACAACTCAATTCCCTCAAATGTTAAAATAAATTACCATCTTAACTTTCTAGCTTGCATTATGTCATAATTTATGATGATTTTGTCTTCAGATACACTCTATTTTTATTGATTCGGTGTGCATATTCCAAATTTTGACTTGCATTTCATCATTTTAATAAGAGCCTTAAAGTAAATGACTTAAAGGTGACAATCTCATCCCCCACTTTACCTCATCAAAATGCTGATTTTGGTATCAGATGAAAGCTCATATTTTTCTCATAAACATATTGAAATTTGGCGTTCCAAATCGGTATATTTCCAAAAAAAAAAAAAAAAAACTGCGAATTAGTCTCAAATATGGTATACCACATTTGAGACTAAGTAGGCAGTTTTTTGATGGTATCTTCGGAAATACACTGAGTTGGAACTTCTAATTTCAATATGTTTATGAGAAAAATAAGGCCTTTCACTTGAAATCAATATATTACATGATCATGATGATTATTATTAATAAAAACACTGTAGACTATCAATATCACGCTGTATAAATGTCGGTAATTCCACTAGGAATTAGTCACATTTACAAGGAACATTTACATGTTCTTTTTGCATGAGTGCTTGAAAACTTTAAAGGGATGACATTTTATGTTATACGTAAGTTTTAAAGAATTTGATTTTCCAAATATATCAGGTCACCTTCCTTTAAGCATGGGGATGTATTAGGTCAAATACAGTAATCATAAAGCAATTAAAGGAGTATTTCGTGATCCTAGCATCCTCTTATTATGACATTTTTCAGTACATATCTCTGAAAAAAGCATATTCCCAAAATTTCAGTTGATTCCGATTTGCGCTTTGCGAGTTATGCATGATTATGTGTATTACACTGCTCCATAGACAATACGTTGTAATTTCGTTCTGGTGCACCAGAACGAAATTCAAATTTTCATGCGATATCTTTGCTAAACAAATTAATCTGCAAGAAATATTTTGTACATAAACATTATGTAGCCAGAGTATTCCAGTGATATAAAAATCTCAACTTTTTTGAGATAAGTGGGGGATGAGGCTGTGGATCACGAAATGCCCTTTTAAAAATATGCAAACCATGGTGTTCCAAGTCAGTCTCAGAATAGTATATTTGTGGAATTTAATGCAATATAAAGTTTTCCTGGACCATAATGAATGAAGCATAAAACGTGATTAGACCCATTTTTCGTAAAAAATCCCATTATGCTTAAAAGCAGTGCTTGAAACAATCAGTGTTCTATGTTATCATGGTTATATCGCTCATTCTACAAAATCCGGTGCCAATAGCCTTTTTTCCATTCTTTGGTCCACAAAAACTTTGTCAAGCATTTAGGGCATCAAATATGTTGTTTTTCTGGTAGAACTCAACGAGATCTACACGGACATATATAGTTTTCCATACTTTAAATGCTTCCTTCAGCCTGATTAACCCTTGCAAAGGCTCAAAAATCGCTAAAAATGTGTTTCCACAGCTCAAGTGTCACATCTAACCCTAAATATTTTCTTTGAATAAATGCGATTTCTTTACATATTAATTTTGTTTTTTAATTAGATAACGCACCATCATATTGTTTATCAACATTATTTTTTAGTGATTAAAATGTCTTTGTGTAATTCTAAAATAAATTGCACTTTCCACCAAAACGCTGTGAGCTACGTTACCCCTTTTTAACACAAGTTATTGGAAAGAAGTAAAACAGAGGTATCAATGTAATTTGCGGTTTTTGAAAGGAAACACTCATAGATTTTAAAAAATCACAGTAAAAATCGTGATGCTATAGCATTTTGGCATAGAAATGTTGTAAACATTGAAATTTCGACCGACCATGTTAAGATTGGTGAGCTACGTTACCAGAATTCTATAGTATGCACTTGTATTACATGTACTTCCTAATAATATGTGAAAGCTACCAGTGGTCGAACCCCATTTATATTAGAATTAACCGACATAACGTTCTAACGTCGCTTAAATCACATTAAACCAGTGAACTACGTTACTGTGAGCTACGTTACACACTCATTTATGCATCTTCAAAACTTCTATGAAATGGTGAAATCTGTTTTACATTTCACTCAAGTGATCTTTAATTTGCTTTTTATGACCTTGGATTGAGTAAAAACAGCCCATTTTATAGTCGGTAACGTAGCTAACATTACATTGAGTTTTAATGCTAAAAACATCATGACATCCTGAAAGAAAAATATGCAAGTGGTGTTGGCAATTTTTTACATCTGAAAGTAGTGATACATTTACTTTTAAAAAACACAAAAAGCAGGTTTTTTTGAACAACTTTTATTTTTTCAATTTTTTTAGTGGATTGGCACCGGATTTTGTAGAATGAGCGATATGCAGAATAAGTATCTGTATTTAGCTCTGTACATGGCTATTCCATTTCCATAAGTACAGCCTTCTATCCATAATTATTTTTATGGTGAATCTATTTTTCTGGATACATTTTCTAACAATTTTTTTATTTTTTATTTATTTATTTCAGAATCTGTGATCATCACTCTGCTAAATTGCACCTTCATTCTAGTGCTGACCAATGCCCAGCAAGAAACCCAAAGTTGTAACAGCTGCTGTCAAGGGCCTGCTGGGACCCAAGGGACGCCAGGCATCCCTGGGGTACCAGGAAGTAATGGACTACAGGGATATGTCGGTCCCAAGGGAGAGAGCGGAGAGAGGGGAGACAGCATCAAGGGAGATGCTGGACAACGTGGTGAGAAAGGAGACATTGGAAATCCAGGATTGAATGGTCAAGATGGCTTCAGAGGTCCCCCGGGAGAGGTTGGTCCTCTGGGAATAGCTGGACCTGTGGGATTAGCTGGACCGGTGGGACCTCCAGGATTAAGAGGTGTCCAAGGTGAGATTGGTCCAATGGGATTAGCTGGTCCCATGGGATCTCCAGGTGTAGCCGGGTTCAAAGGTCAAAAGGGTGAACAAAGTACGGGACAAAGTCGATTGTCAGCTTTTTCAGCAGTGAGGATCACCCCCTTCACAAGCACCGCCGATGATCAAGCTGTGCCGTTTGAACAAGTTCACACCAATGTTGGAGATGACTTTGATATAGTGTCAGGACGTTTTACATGCCAGGTGGCTGGCTTGTATCTATTTACATATGGAATGGGATCATACCCTAATAATCCGTTAGTATGCCTGCATAAAAATGATGTCAAAATTAACTGTGTATATAGAAATCCAGTAAATGATATTCAGTTTGAGGTTACAAGCAATGCAGCGGTATTGCAACTTCGTACAGAAGAACAAGTATGGCTTAGGAGTGAGTATTCAGGAAAAGAAATATACAGTAGTAATAATAAGTATACCACTTTTTCTGGTGTGCTTTTACATCAAATCTAAAAAGCACATAGTATGGTATCAACTTAGGCCTAAAAAAATGTTTGATTGACGTAACCCGACCGACCCTAAAAATAGGCCCGACCCTAGGCTTTTTTTTCTTATTTTTTTGCAAAAAAGAACAAAAAATTTAAAAATTTAAATTTAAGAAAACAAGAAAAAAAAGGTTCCAAAGCATTTATCATTTGCGATTTACAGCTTAAAATGTGTGTAAAAATATGCAGACCAACCTACCCTATTTTTCATGTTATGCCAATTAGGCCTGTTATCGACTGTCGAAAGTATCGATAGTCGGAAAATTCAAAGACTTCCGACATGTTGGAACACTCAATGGTAGTATCGACACACAAACGATGCACCGTCTCACATCACTAGCCACTGAATGCACTATCCGTTTAGAAAAATCACTAACCGTTTAAACGTAAACAAAATTTTTAATACTCTCTCTAATTTTGTTACGCTACATAGACATTGAATAGAAATGCACACATCATTGTCAGTGGTACATGATTGCCATTCTTTTGTGGTACCGACTGCCGATGTCAATGACTGTCAGTGACTTCTTGTAGAAGAAGTCACTGATTTCTTGTAGAAGAAGTCACTGATTGGGTAGAAGACTTTTATCCAACCAGGGATGCTTGGTCACCGTCAGTGACAAACACCAACCCAAATAATCAACACAATTGACAGAGGAAGGCGTGGCCTAAAGTAACTTGCTTGATATTCTCCACTCTTGTACATGTATTCCCTAGTGGTATCAATTTTTGTTGTTGCTGAGATCATCGCTAGTGATCCACCCCAACCAATCAAATCTGTGCCCTCTGTGTGTCTTGAAGTCACTCACGTGGTATCCAGTGACCTGACGATATGTGAATAGATATTTAATTTATTCCAATAGTATGCTTTTTAAAAAAGAACCCAGACAGATGAAAGGTAAAAGTATACATCACAGTTTCAGCTCTGAGTCTGATCTTGTTTAGTATTAAAAAAACAAAACAAGTTGTTTTATAGAAAAGTAAGATTTGTTTCATATCCTTATCAAATAACATATGAGGTTAAATGCTAAATATTTACCATACATACTTTCCCCCCTACCCTCACACACCCCGTTCTCACCTCTCGTCTCTCATTCTTTGAATCCTCTCTCTCTCTCCCGTCTTCTTAGCACCCCACCCCTCTCTTTTTCCATTTGGTCGTAATTCTTTCCATTCTTTTCAACCCCTCTCTTAACCAGTTCCCCTGTCTCACCCTGGGTCTCACCCTTCTCTCCACCTCTTCCTCCCATGCCAGCTTCCGAATCTCAATCTCCTCGCTCATTCTTTACTGTCCCCCTAGCCCCCGCTATCACTTTACTGTCCACCAAACCCCTCACTTTACTGTCCCCCTACCCCCTCGCTCTACTTGAACTCTTCCCCTACCTCCTCCCTCTCACTTTATTGTCCCCCTACCCCCTCGCTCTCACTTACTGTCCCCTAACCCCTCGCTCTCACTTTTCTGTCCCCCTACCCCCTCGCTCTCACTTTACTCTCTCCTACCCCCTCGCTCTAACTTTACTGTCCCCCTACCCCTCCCTCTCATCTTACTGTCCCCAGCCCCTCGCTCTCACTTTAGTGTCCCCTACCCTCTCGCTATCACTTTACTCTCCCCTACCCCTCGCTCCCTATCCCCTCGCTCTCACTTTACTATCCCGTTCCCACCCCCCTCTCGCTCTCCCCCTCTCTCGGTTGATATTCTTACTTTATTTTAATACCCAAAATAAATTCTAAATTTTATACTCATTCTCTTGGGCTCTAGACACATGGCGCCATGTGATGGTGCCAATGTGTCTAGCTCCCATGGTGTGTGGTTATATTTTGGATGTCTTTTGAATTATTCATGAAGACAATTTGACAGTGACTGATGATGTCGGTGACATGATTCTTATTCATCCAATGATACTCGTACTACAACAGTCTCACATAGCAGTGATGAGAAAAAAATGACCAATAAAGAATAATGAACTAGGACAAGCACATGTATATGTAAATATCATGTCAGTGACATGGGCACCTCAACCAATTACAGCTTTGGAATATCATGACATAGTGTTCACTATTGTGCAGATCACGTGGGGTAGAGCAGTAATGCCACACACACGTTCTAGAGCATTTGTTTTGATGAATATTAGGTAAGCTTAATTGGAGATATTTCCCACGCTGTCAGGTTGTTGACTGTCGATACATGTCGATTGTCGAAAGTATTTTCTTCCGACATGGCGATACACAAAATCTCTATCGATAACACCACTAATGCCAATCAAACAATTTATTAGGCCTTACAAAGGTGTTAAAATGAGGGGTTAGTACAAGAAGGACCTATCTGTAATAGCTGCCCTTTAGACATTTGATAATTCTAAACACATCTGAAAAAATGACACCTGGCAGCCATAAATGCAGATGGGGTCTTCTTGCACTCACTTCTATCTCTCAAAAATGTGTTACCCAGAAGACTACAACTTTGTGGGAACATGGTATGTAATTACCCGGTAAACACAAAATGTTTTACAGAAAATGTTTAAGTGTTAATATTTTTGAAAACTTGCTGCGAAACATTCTAAACAGAATGTTATTGAAATGTTAACAAAATATTTTGCAAAAATGTTTACTCAAAATAACCCCCAAATAAATACCCAATTACGTTTTTAAAATATTTTCATGACCTGATCCAACATTTAAATGTTATTAGGACATTTTGAATAAACATTCTAAGAACATTTTGGTGTTTGCTGGGTGCCAATTTAGTAGCAGTAAGTCTATTTTTGCCTGTTTGATTTTTGCAATGAAACATGTAAGTTGTGATTAAATAGAAATTGCTATACAGATTTTTCTTCTCATAATTGTGGTCCATGAATTTTACTCGAGTTAAAAAACCAAGGACATGTTGCTATCACTATTGTGTGTTATTTATACTTTGAGATTGGTCTTAACCCTGTAATTCCAGGGCCTAGATTTCGACAAGAATCACAGAATCAATTCTCGTAACAATTCTCCTAAGATTCAGTTGCCCGAATCAACTTCTCTCATTGTATCATACAGTAAGTGCAGTGACTATGATGGATTTTGATTCTGCATAAACCGAGACGTAAATCTAGGCCCTGAATTCCTCCAGCTGTCTTGGGTCATGTGACTTCCCCCCTCTCCCCTCAAAAGGTACATAAAAACTGTATGAAAGTGGGAGAAAATATGGAGTTAACAGAAATTATTTGATTCTTCATCAGCTGAAAAAGCACATGCAAGGTTCTAATTGTGTAATAAATCCCACTTTCTACTGATACAAAAAGGGCTTGGGTTAAGACCAACCTTAAGTGAAAATACAACATTCACCATGAAGAACCTGTTGAAAATTTGGGGAACATAGCCAAGTTTGACTGAATTGCAGTTCAAACAATACAGAGTATTGGGTACATGCAGCATAGTGACTATAACTATGGCAATGGGTAAGTGTATGGCTAATATTTGGTGCCGGCTTTAACCCTAACCCAACTAAGTCTCACTAAAGCTCACTATTAAAACCACTCTGCGTGCATGCATTCCACATGACTTGATGACGCAATCAGCCTAAGTCATATATACCCAGGGAATTTTGAAAGAGAACTCATTATTTAGGCCTAATAAATATGGTAACCTTGATTTGAGACATTTTAATCTGCACAAAAAATGTATATACATCAGCACCAATTCCTAAAACCAGGTTTAATTTTTGAAAAATTGTAGTGTTTTTTAGTGGAAACAGAATCTGGTCTCAATGTTGTTGGATGATGCATAATAAGGCTAAAAACAATATGTTTGGTTGCCCTCAAACGACCGACCCAAAAAATTGGAATTCTTGGGTCAGGTTTCTTTTTTCAATCACTTTTTTAGAAGAAACCTTCAATTTGGACAGAATCAAGGACTTCTATATTTGTTATTCACTCATTTTAAGAAGTATTCCGTATTCCCATTTAAATCCAGTCCAAAAACACACAATGTTTGTACCATAATATGATCAAGCATTTGTCAATACTAGCCTTTTCAAAATGGAGGAAAAATCGAGGAAGAGTCCATTAAAAACAAAAAAGGATCAACCTACCGACCCTCCAAATTTTTGTCTTGGAAGGACAACCAAACAATTTATTATTTTTGGCCTAACAATAGATCCTGATATTATATGTCATGGGACATGCTAATCAACTTCTAAGAACATTAAGGGCTGGGGTATGAGCGTTTGGACAGTATTTATTTTGGGACATTAGAGCACATCAGACATATCGAATTGCATTCTGAATCGAAGAATGTCCTTCTGATATCAAATAATTTTGATTTTTTAAATTGAAATTTAATACACATTTTATGGCAAATCATTAAAATTGATATTTTTGATATTTAACAGTACTCAAGTAAACTTTACAAATCTGATGATTTATACTTAAAGTGTATAGGTGGGATGAAAAACCCGACGATCAATTGAAAATTTTGACCTTTCAGTATTGGAGATATGGATTTTTTTCCCAAAACACACACACAAAAAAGGTCTTTTGGGAAAAAATCCATATCTTCAATATGAAAGGTCAAAATTTCAATTGACCGTCGGCTTTTCCTCCTAGCTACATACACTTTAAGAATATATCAATAAATTTATATAATTTACTTGAGGACTGTTATATATCAAAATTTGAAAAACATTAAATTTTTATAATTTGTCATAAAATTTGTATTATATTGTGATTTTCAAAAATGAAAATTATTTGATATCAGAAAGACATGCTTCAGTATTCAGAATGCAATTCGATAGGTCTGAGGTGCTCTCATGTCCCTCAAAAAATACTGTCGAAACGCAATAAACGCTCATTCTGGATCCCTTAACTGGTTAAGTTAAATATACACAAAGACCACAGATGGAAATTGTCTTGTGCTTTCACCAGCGGGATCATCAGTTGATTGCCACCTGTCTTGGGGAGTTTCGGCTTTCAACTGGTATAGCCTAATGTATGGCCATGTTGTGCATGTACCTCACACCTGGAGCACGCATTCTTAAGAATGATATGATATATGATATTTAATTCTCTGACACAGGTGTACGTACTTGGTGTCATGTCAATGCATGTGTGTAGTTCCCAGCAGCCCTGAACTTAGCGACCAGCTGCTTAGCAAAAACATTGCGCAGGGTGATCGGTTTAATTTTTCTGTGTAGTGAGTAGTTTACAAAGTCATACGCTTGTGGGATGCACTTGTAACTTTCAACTTATGTACATGTTGTGTCCAAGAATTTTAATATTTAAAATATTGAAACAGTTATACAATTCATACCTTGTACGAGGAATGTCTTTGCCTCCGTCTCGGTCTCGGTAGTGAGCTGATTGGTTCTCTTCAAGTAGCCAATTACATACACAATAGGTGCAAAATGAATCATGTTTTGCTCTCCACATCCAAATGGCAACCTGATTAAGTTATGAAGATTATTCAATGTTGGGCCCATTACATCGCCTGAAAGACAAATAATATCAGAGTTGTAATGAGTCATGACTTGTGACTCAAGGTATAGGAGGTGACTGACTTGACTTGGGTAACTCTACCCCATTGAATTTGTACAGTGACTCAAGCGACTTGACTTGACTCAAGCTAAAATTAGGTTAGCTGACTTGACTTGACCTGAATTTTTGGTGATTCGTCACAACCCTCTTATGCTTTGTTTTACATCACATCATAGCTATAGTCTGTATACCTTCCTCGAGTCAGTAATTTAGATATCGTTTTTATTGTATCTCTAACTGTAATGATGAGAAGTATACAAAAGTATACATTTTCAGAAAGGAAATGATGCAAGGAATCCAACTTGCATAACAGATTCCTACAAAAATTAACAGTTTTTGAGAAAAGCTCAAAATTTGG